>NW_015094506.1:47091477-47092080 GCF_001431845.1 Calidris pugnax
CCGTCCCCGCCTTACCTTGCTTGACGCACTTGAGCCGGATGGGGTCCTTGCAGTGCTTGATCACGGCCAGCACATCCCTGATGGTGAGCCCGGCCACGGGGGTCTCGTTCACCTCCAGCAGCAGCTCCTCCGGCACTAACTTGCTGCCGCCCTCATAGGCCACCTTGCCGGGCTTCACCTCCCCCAGGTAGGGGAACTGCCCGTTCTCGGCGCCCCCCTTCAGCTCGAAGCCCAGCTGCCCCTCCGGGTTCCTCACGATCACGATCTCGTGGACTCGGCTCGTCCAGTGGCTTTTCTTCTTCAAGCCCTTGGACATTGCCGTGGGGATGCTCTGCCCGACTCCCTCCCTGGATTCCGTCCTTCTTCCCTTCCCTCCCCTCCCTCCTCTTCCCCCCCACCGCCGCCGCCTCCCCGGGGGCAGCCGGGGCTCCGCCGGGGCAGGCTGGGGGCGGGCGGGGAGCTGTGTGCGGGAGGGAGGGCCCCGCGGGGCCGGGAGCTGGCTCGGGGAGCGCCTCTCTGCCCTCTCCCTCCGGCTCTAGCTGATATCCATGGCAGCCCGGGACCCTGCCTCTGCCTGGATGGACTAGTTGTAGAGAAACTGGC
>NW_015094506.1:47092240-47205266 GCF_001431845.1 Calidris pugnax
TCCCTTCCCCTCCCCTCCCCCGGGCCGTTCGGCGCGGTCCCGAGCGGGGTTTGGGAGTTGGGGAAGTCGGGGATGCTGCGGTCCCGGGGCGGGGAAGGACCCGGCCAGGGGAGTTTGTGGGCAGGAGAAGCAAAGGCCACCCTTGGGGTCTCGGGTCTCGGTGTTGGGAACCTTCTCAGAGTGTCTTCCCTCTGCTCGGAGGTCTCAGCGCCTCAGCTTTTCGAGCTGAACCCGGGCATGATTTTTAACGCTGGTGACTGCCACCACAGGAGCTAAAAGCTCAGATGGGTTATACCTTTGTACCTGAAGAGAGTACAAGGAAGAGAGAGGTGGCAGTTTGCTCTATCAAATCTACTCACCGTCACCCGCCAGACGTTCACGCTCACTGGGGCTACTCTCTGCTCTTTGGCCTTAAACCCCAAATGACCTTAGGGGCCAAAGATGGACATTTCCAGCCTCCGGAGCATCCCTCTGGGATACGTTTTGTTCAGCAGGTGATACTATCTCCTGTGCGAGCTCCTCCCGTGGGCTCGCCTTTAATTAGTTCTGTCCTATGCCTGGCGTGTGTGCGAGCAGTGCAGTGTAGCAGTTGGCATGGCTTTCTGAGACGCTTGCCTTGCCTAAAAAAATAGCCTCCATCTGAAGGGGAGATTGACAAAATGCAGGCAGAGCAACCTCCTGACTTTAAGAAGTGGAGTTTTCGTGCCGGGGAGGATACAGGAGAGCAGGATATGTGAAGGCAGGGGTCTGCAGACCAGGTACCGAACGGGGGAAGGCGGGAGAAATGTAGCATGTGTTGCAGCACGTGATTTAAAGCTGGTCAGATATTTTTAAAATTTCAATTAAAGTCACTCTGCAATGAATTTTTTCACAAATTGTATTGCTGTTTTCCCTCTAGGTTCCTATGGAAACAGGCGCTTATGCGATCATGCTTGGCTGTGTCTCCTTTACTTCTTCAATAACTTTTGAAGCTGTTGGGCAGTTTCACCCAAATCTATCTCAAATATAATTAAGATATTTCATGAAAATAGGCAGCTGGGAAGGGCTGAGAGATCCTGTAAATGTCCCAAAGGCTGTAACATGAACTTGCCTCTTATTAAACAGTGATTCACATGGTTGAGAGACCATATAAATGTCTTGGTAATGAGAAAAGTTTCAATTACAGCTCATTATCAGCCTCGGTATAAGTCTGTGGGAAACCAGGGTTCTTCAGTTCATGTTCTCCCAGAATTGTTTAACGTCCTCATGCACTCAGAGGAGGAATGGGCACACGCAGGGGGGAGGAAGAAAGCAATGAAAAATTACTGAAGTCTGTATCCCGCAAGTCATTTCACCTGCTTCGCCGCGTGGGCCTGGCCAGTGGTTCAAAGCTCTGTGTGTGAGGGGCTTCACAAAAGTGGGGTTAAAGAACAACAACAACAAAAAAATCAAACAAGACACTACAAAACTGGAATTGAGATCCATAAGCACAGACAACTGAAGATGGAACTGGAAAGGTACTTTTTGACAGGAAGGTACTAAGAGCTTTTCACTGGTGGGACAAGGACTACAGTAGTGGTCTCCTTTTCTGAAGACCATCGGGAGTATCCTGCTGCCACTAGGCTGCAAGTGACAACAGGGTAGGTTTAAACTGAACATCAGGAAAGAGTTTTTCACAGAAAGAGTAGTCAGGCGTTGGAATAGGCTGCCCAGGGAGGTGGTTGAGTCATCGTCCTTGGATGTGTTTAAGAGTCTTTTAGATGTGGTGTTGGGGGATATGGTGTAGGGGAGAACTTTGTAGAGTAGGGTAGATAGTTGGACTCGATGATCCGAAGGGTCTTTTCCAACCTAAATGATTCTATGATTTTATGATTCTAAAATGACTTCAAAGCTGGACACAGTACCCCAGGTGGAGTTTCTCAGGGTGTCCTATAGTTTATTGTGATTTATTATCAGTCGCCATTAGCAGTTTAAGTCAGATGACATTAACAGTAGGTAGTAGGTAGATGCCTTGCTAAGTAGGTGGTGGCACTAATCCCATTTTAAAGAGCCCACAAGTCAGAGCATTTCTGATTTAACATGGGTTGTGGACAAATCAAGCTGAATGAACTCTTAATTTCTAACACTTTCAGACAGTTGTATTAATCTAAAATAATCCCATGTAGAGCTGGTGGAGGTGGTGGTCCAGAGGGAGATCAATCACAGTTGCATTAGCTTTGCCTTCTGAAGGTGGGCAGCAGCGTGAACAGGACCCCAGCACAGATACCTGCAGTGTGGCAGAGGTGGGGGGACATGGAAGGAGCCTTAGCAGTTTTCCCAAAGCAGAGCTGTGTATTAGTTGATCTTCATCAGGAACAGATAGCAGTTTTCAGGTTTAGAGATAAAAGTCAGTGAGTGGAAAGGCAGGTCGTACCTGTTAAGATCAGGATAGAGTGAAGATACTGTAATTAAAGGATGACAGGGATTAAGAGTTTCTCTGCAGCATTCTCTTACAGGGGGAATAAGCTTTTAGAGTTTTGGGTTGACCATGTATAGATGAAGTCTTGCCATCATATCATTGCTGGTTTATGTTCTTGGGCTCTAGGGCAGTAAGGACACTGACAGAAATGCATAGTTTGCTTTGGTCTTCTATATGAAAATATGTGGTGGGAAGGGATGCCATCCAGAAGGACCTGGACTGGGCTAGTGCAAATCGCATGAAGTTCAAACAAGCCAAGTGCAGGGTCCTGCACCTGGGAGGTGGCAATCCCAGGCATAAATACCTGGGCAGAGAATGGCTGGAGAGCAGCCCTGAGGAAAAGTAATTGGGAGTGCTGGTGGATGAGAAGCTCAGCATGAGCCGGCAATGCACACTGACAGCCAACTGCATCCTGGGCTGCATCAAAAGAAGTGTGACCAGCAAGTTGCGGGAGGTGATTCTACCCCTCTACTTTGCACTCATGAGACCCCACCTGGAGTACTGTGTCCAGCTTTGGAGTCCTCAGCACAGGAAGGACATGGGCCTGTTGGAACAGGTCCAGCAGAGGGCCACGAAGATGATCAGAGGGATGGAGCACCTCCTCTATGAGGACAGGCTGAGAGAGCTGGGGTTGTTCAGCCTGGAGAAGAGAAGGCTCCGGGGAGACCTCATAGCAGCCTACCAACATCTGAAGGGAGCCTACAGGAGAGCTGGAGAGGGACTCTTTGTCAGGAAGTGCAGTGACAGGATAAGGGGTAACAGTTTTAAATTGGAAGAGGGGAGATTTAGATTAGATACCAGGAAGAAATTCTTTATTGTGAGGGTGGTGAGACACTGGAACAGGTTGCCCAGAGAAGCTGTGGCTGCCCCATCCCTGGAGGTGTTTAAGGCCAGGCTGGATGGGGCTTTGAGCAACCTGCTCTAGTGGGAGGTGTCCCTGCCCATGGCAGGGGGGTTGGAACTGGATGATCTTTAAGGTCCCTTCCAACTCTAACCATTCTATGATTCTATGATATTGTGAGGAAATTAAACCTCATATAAGGTCCTTTTGCAACAGTTACAGTGTTTCAGATTACTGTGTTTCAGTTTTACGGTGAGAGACGGGTAGCTGTAAAACAAGATTATCTTTGCTATGGACGGAGCAACTGTGCCAGCACACGGCTGAGGGGGCGAGTTTGCAGGTTTTATGTCTGGCCCCTGAAGAGCCTGAAAAGGACTTCATGACTTGCCAAGATCTTTCTGTTAGTCCTTTCCATTGGGTTTCATCCCAGGAGGGCATGAACTGGTCCTGAGCATGAATGTAAGGGTATCTAACTCAAGGGATTTCCTATGGGGCAGGTAACAGCAGCATATAATGAAACACGTTCACCAAATACAACATAAATACCTTTTATTGTTCCTTTAAATGTGGTACACAGGAACCAGTAAGTCACCGTAATTTTGGGAGTAAAGTTGAGCACACAAGTAAGCTGAAGTGTGAGACTTCAGTAAATAAATGTGTTCTGTAGCTGGAAAGTAATCCTTCCTACTGTAACACTACAGATTCAGTAAAAAGTAACTGAATTCTGTCTGTATTTTCAGTATGCAACATTTTTGGATAAGTGAATTCCTCAAGTAGAAAATGATGTATTGCATGTGCCATAGGGCAAAAAGGGAAAATACATCCATTATCTACTATTATTTATGCAGGAATGGAGTTCTCTACCTTGTAATTGTGTTTGAAACATCGGACTTGAACTTGGATGTTAAATTTCCATCTGGCTCGTGCTTCCCATGTGACTGGATGCTAACTGTATGACATTGCCATCTCTTGTTTTTAGTATGGGCATAATCCCTCTTTTCTCTCATGGCTTTCTCTTTAGATGTCCACTACCTGACAGCCTTATTCTACGTGAGGCTTTTCAACTCTACATCCTACCTCCACCACAGAACATACGTTCATCTAGGAGCTGGGCAGAATTCAGATGTTTAAATCCAAATTCACAAAAAAATTGCTTATGTCTTCAGTTCCTTGATTGTCACAGCTAATCTTCCCACCAGGAGAGCTCTGATGTCTTAGCTGCTTTCACTGTCTTCTGCTGGAAGTTTTAAATATTCTCCTTGGGATTCTGAGAAGATTCCAAGTCCTTTTTTTCTTTGGATAAAAATTGAGAATTCCTAAACTTTTCAGGTTCAAATTTTACCAAAAAGTCACTGAAAGTTTGTTATTGTATTTACTGCTGCCACTCACATCTTTTATGAGCCTTGTTTTAATAGTATGAGCCCTGTATTATTAATAATATAGTCTTTTCCAGTTTTCTGGATTTTGACAACTTTTGCTTCAGGAAGGCTAAAACTGCAGGCTATTTATCTAAAAACCCTTTTCCCAAGCCCTCCACATTCTGAGAGCTTTGCTAAAAAAATACGTTTTATTTTACTGCAAAGCCAAAGAAGGATTTTGGTTTTTTTTTTTTAAAGTCTTAAATCTTCCATGGTTTTGGCCATCAGTGCTTCAAAATAATCTGTTATTTAATTGCAGTCTTCAAAACTTTGTAAAACATATATCTGGTTAGAATGGAAAGTAATGGGAAATACTGAGTTTTCTCAACCATTAGAGGATTTCTGCTGTGGGAGTAGGTCTTGCAGAGGGCAAATCTGATTGCTTCTGGGTGTAAAGAAAATAGCCTCCGTGCCTGTTCTGAAAAATAAAAGCTGCCTTTGGGAGTGAAGGACAAATTAATGAAAAGAGTTCATCTAAATAGTATAGTTTACAGTGAGTTTTTAAGATTGCAGGAGATATTTTGTTCTCTCTTCATCATCTCTGCATTGCTTTTTGTTTTAAATGTGATCTTTTCCAGTCTCCTTCCTCTCTCTTCTTATCAAATCTCAGTATTACATACTTCCTGTGCTGCTCTTGCTGGCTGCTCACGACTTGATTAAGGTGAGATACAGGAAACTTGTTGGAGGTCAAAAACTTCCCCAGGGAGAAAGTTCTGGGAGACAGGCTGTCAAAATAAATTTGGTAAGAGCCGTTATAATAAACAAATGGTGGCCTCTTTCCGCAGAAATGCAGGTTTAAACTGCATCCCAGTAAATACCCACACTAGGAGATAGAATAAGACAGAAACAAAACTGCACAGAATACCCTGTCAGAAAATAATCCTTTAAATTTGACCTCACACTGGAAAGATACAAGTATCTGTTACTGGGAATGGAAAGAGAAGCGTGAGGCTCCCCCAGTGAATTACTGCTGCCAAGATCCTCGCAGCACACGGGGCGGAGGTGGCTGGGATTCTGAAAAATACCAAATGAAGTGGCCAGGGAGCCACCTGGGTTTGGAATGATGACTTCTCCACCACAGTGGCACTGGTTTGTGTGCTCACTAGCTTAAATTACCCTATACCCACTGGTAAGCTTCACTGGATAGCACGAGGGTATTACCGCACTGAGTGATGCGGATTAGCCTGTGTCTTTCACTGAATTTGAATTTCTAGTGTCTTCATTTCCTATTGAAATATTTAGTATTCAATGATTTATATCACAATTAAAATATCTATAAAAATTAGTTATTGCTCTAACATGATGATATCTTAGATTAACAAACTACAAAAGACCCATTCTCCGAATTCTTTTCTCCTTGCTGCATTTTCATTTCCCTCGGATTAGAGCAGAATGAGGCTTTCCTCTTTCATGTCTATAATCAGTTTCATTTTACGTTTCGTATGAACTAACAGTGCAGCTGAGATTGATCTCACAGCATAGCTGCGAAAGAAGATGAATATTTTATGAACTTATAAAAGATAAAATGAAAGCATATTATTCCAGGGATGTATTGTTCACATTCCACGTAAAATTGTGACAGCATGTCCATTCAGAACCTTATTTGCACATCTCTCTCATCTCTTTGAGAGGAATCACCTTTCCATGTCAAGATGCTTGCTCTTAATGTGATTGCAAAGACTTTTTGTCATGAAAATTAACAAATACTTCTGAAGTTGGAAGGAGCGTATTTTCACATCACCATGGAAATTTATAAAAGGTTACATGTTTTGTAGATATGTTTCCATAAATATTAAAGCATGGTAAAGCGAGGAGTTTAGAGAAAATGGCTGTAAAATAATACCTGCACAAACTCTCCCAAATGCTTGTCACTGCTCAGAGGCTGAGCATGAGCAGAAGTGTGTAGGAAAGATTTACACCTCAGTCGATTTAGCGCTTCAGCACAAGTGGTGCTGAACCACTGAACTGGCCAAACTCTCAACTTTGTTGCCTTAGTAAGCCTGAAGCTTTAGAGAATTTAGTTGGGTGAGGATGATGTCTTATTTCCACTGCTCTGCCAAGCTTTTAAATTCAACAGAGTTGTTGACTTGTGCTGCCCCATGGGGGGACAGGGCATCCCCTGACTGGTCAGAGGCTGAGGACCAGTCTCCAGCTAATCTCCAATCCCTGCTATGGGTGTTTTTCACAAACACAAAAACCATTTAGATTGCTTCCAAAAGCTGGTTGTACTGAAAGATTATCTAGTGACGGATGTACGTTTAGGTAAAAGTATCATCACATTGAGTTTAGTAGCAAAAATGTTTTTGAATTACCAGGGCTTCGTTCCAGAACAATATATAAATACTCTCCAAACTTGAATACTAGGGTAAGCTTACGGGCTGGTAACCCCTTCTCTCTGCCTCACAACCAGAATGTGTGTGCTCCAGATGATGTGACATAAAGGCATTTGTGCCACCATGCATATACATAGCATCCTCAAAAGAACTCGTCGCTGAGATTTTATTCAATTTTGTATATGTAGTTGTGGAATTGGTGCACACACTTAAAAGCATGTGATGGGCTTTGCTTTGGAATTGAGATGATAAACAAAAGTGCATTCAAGGATGCTGAATCACATTATTGTGCGGTTTTGGCATTATTCTCAGAATATGGCTTAATGCTCAGCCATACTACTGGTTGTACATTAGACTCAATATGAACATATTTCTACACAGGTGATTCCATCAACAGGAGCTCACAGAGCAGGACTGCACTGTATTGCCAGGTCACTAATGCTCAAGGTCTGGTTTTGGGTGACGTTTTCAGAAAAAAGAAGCTTCAGCTGACATAATGACCTACATCTAATGATTTGAAGACAGAAGGCCCAATCAAGATTTCAATTCAAGATTTTTACTTCTGTAAGTTGTAGGTCAAGTCCACAGTCTCCAGGAATATCCACAGAACCAGAAGTTATCCCACAAAAAACTCTTAGATAGGCACGTGCACTGAATTTGAAGAAAGAAATGTGCCCCACCCTCATGAAGCAAGACAGGCACAAAGTAGTTCTTCCTGCAGTCAGTTGGGAGATTTGTGTTGAACACAGAGAATATAAAAATAGGCAAAAAATTTTTCAGAAGTCAAATTATTCTGATTTTGTCTTCGGAAATGTATTTGCTTGTGCTAGGAGGAAAAGATACTGCACTTTATCTTTGCCTTGTTATATGATAGCTGGAAATGAAAGAAATACTGTGTTTCCTAGACTGGCATAGGTGCTGAATTTTTTATCACTAGTCAAAGGGAAAAGGGTTTTTACTAACTGACTGTGTAGTTAGAACCACACCTGGAAAAGAAACACTGCATGAGCAATTAGATGATTTCAGAAATTTCCTGCAGATTATTTAATTAATCTGAGATATTTCATTCAAGGACAAGCATGTAGCTTTTCTTCTACCTAAATAATGTCAGAGCTCTCATAACCTTCATGCCATGATGGTATTTTTTTCTCATAAGAATTCTTTATTTGCAAGTCCTGTTCTTTCTTGTCATGGCCAGGGTCCAGGCTGCTGTATGTGAAGACAGCATCACTAGTTCTTTTGTTTCTTTCAGCTAATGTTGTATGAATTGGTACCTCCAATCTATAGTTCTCCTGCTGCAACATGATGTCCTTTACTCCATTGTTTTTCACCCCAAAGTCAATAATGAGGTAGTAGAATAAGCATGAACATACCATCAGGTAAATCGTGAGACTAACACCACATGCATTGAGATTTTTAAATTTTGTTTGGTTTTTTTTTTCATAGGGTGGAGAGGAAGAGGGAAAGAAGTACTGTCATCAGAAAGAATGTCACAAAAAATTAAATGACCTCTCCAAGACGTTGTGGTATATATTGGTGTGGGATGTGTCTTGTTTTCATTTTAGCCTTCAAATTGAATGATCTCCCTGGCAGATACTGTTAACTTGCATTTCTCAGAGGACTCCTACTATCACCATGAGCTTTGTGCTATGCAATTACATCATAAGAGATGGTTCATGCTCTGAACAGTTTATAACCCAGATGTAGTAGGTAATATGGGTAAAAGCAGGTGGGATCGCATAGCTCCAAGTTCATCTTCTGAGCATATAACAGAAGCTGAGAGTGTTTCAATACTAGAACAGGTTGTGCAGAGAGGCTGTGGAGTCTCTGTCTTTGCAGGCACTTAAAACCCAACAGGACTCAGCCCTGAGCAACCTGCTGTACTTGACCCTACTCTGAGCATGGGGTTGGACTAGGCGATCTCTGTCAACCTCAACAATTCTGTGACTTTGTGTGATTGTGTCAGGAGCAAAGCAACTCGACCAAAGTCTCTGGAGTCTTATGACAAAACTGTTCCTTGAACCACATCAAGTTTGCCATAAAGTTGTACAAAACCTACACTTTTATGGATGGAGACCAGCTGTTTAATTATTAGATTGAGTAGTGCTTCTTCATACCAATCGTCCCATTGACTTATATATTAAATTGACTTCTGAGCACCTCTTGACCTGACGGTTAAGCTGTTAATATGCAATTCAATTTAAAAATTAATTGGCACTATTAAGACACTTCTTCCAAATCCAGATTAATATACCTCTTAATTTCCAGACCTAGGAGCCCTGAATGAATTAATAATGTATTAACTGGGTTAGTACATTGGCATTCCTGGAGTAGTAAATGGGTGCAACTGGTATTAGTTCAGCAGGTCTTAGAACTGATCTCTCCCAGTGATGAGCAAAAATGGCAACTTACTTATTTGACAGGATTTTGTCTCTTTTGTGAGTGCTGGAAATAGACTAAGATGTTGCATCACACTACACAGATAAACTAATAGTGAATTATATTTTTACTTCTTTACAGGAGGTCTCAGAAGGTGAAATTTTCAGTGGGCCCCACATACTGCTGCATTTAATGCCTGACTTAAATATCGTGTATGCATTTTTACACGTCAACGGAAAAAAATCTGCCCTCTCTCCTTGCACTTAAAAAAATGAGTGCTCTACTGGCAGCTGTTTCCCTGCACTACTGGTATGAGAAAAAGTGTGACCTACTCAATTAACAATATTGTTTTCTCAAGTACTTCAGTGTTTTCCTGGTATCACGCCTTCAGTTTTGGTATTTAGTAACCTCAGGATGCTCGTCTCTCAAAATATTTGCAGGTTTCCACCTGCAGATTTTGCGTATGCATTGATCTTTCTAAAGCAAATCTGAACACTGTTATCTCTTGGCTCCTGCTAAGGTCCGTCAGTCGTAGTGTTGTCTTCAAAAGAAATAAAAGTAGTCAAGGTTTTTTAAATCCTTTGTATATGAAAAAATACTGAAACTTGTTGCCTTTGGATTGTACTGTTGCAAAATCTAAAAGACATTCAGTCTTCTGAAGTTAGCCAGTTTATTTTTTAAAAAATTAAATCCACAGCAAACAAAGAATCAGACTAGATTTTTCACCGTGGTTT
Organism: Calidris pugnax; assembly: GCF_001431845.1. Lineage (NCBI taxonomy): Eukaryota > Metazoa > Chordata > Aves > Charadriiformes > Scolopacidae > Calidris > Calidris pugnax. Next base: position 47,102,383 of record NW_015094506.1, read on the forward strand.
TATTACAGAAAGACTTTCTGAAGAACACATTTTCAGTCATTGCAACAGAGCAAGGAGTCACCTTGTTTCTTAAACAGCAGCAACTGCACTGATAAGAAATATGTCAAAGAACCTTTTCAAGGTTGGCTTGGTTTTATACATTTAAGGAAAATAAGTAAATTTTGTGATTTAGAAATGGCAAGTCTCTTTCAGCCCAAAAGAGCAAGTAAAATAGTTTGCACTCCTCCTTCTTGGTGTAAATATGATTTGTGTACCATGTATGTTATAATTAATTATCAAAACAAAGTCTGTGTTTAATATTAACAGACTCACTTTAATCCTAGGAGGGAAAAAGAGTTAAAAATCAAACTTGAATTTCAGTTCTTAATGATTTATTTTGAACTTCAGTTTCTACTATAGGTGCATACATCCCTCAGTTTACCTTTAGTTTGACATTTAGTTATAAGATTCATTTGTCATTTGAAAAGTGGGTGATTTTCTAGGATAATTGCTGGAGATGCAGAAGACAACATAAATTGTTTACTTTCATCTGACAATAAATGTAACTGCTTAGATTTTTTTTTATTCTGAATCACAGACTTTTTTTGGTTAAGATTCTAGAAATTATGATTCAAACAACGTTTTTAACTGTTATGAGTGCTCACTCCTTTTTGCAAAACCATGGCACTTGACAGTATTTGTTACTACTAACACTTGGCTTTCTGCAGTGATCAGAGGATGGCAGTAGGCAGGTGTTACTCTGTGACTACCACTTACCAGGAAAAACTTGCTCCTTATCCTAGCCCTTATTCTTCCATCTGCTTACTTTGCTCACTGTTGTGTCTGGCTATAATCCAGATTTGTAAACTCTTTTGGGGACTTGGAGTTTTTTGTATTCCATGCTTCTATTCGACTTAACATAGAGAGCACAATAATTATCTGAATGGCAAATACTGTGGCAAACCGAAGGGCAAATATTGTACTCTGCAGTCTTACCTTGTGACCATCAAAACTTAACAAACTATAGGACTGCATTGTGGCTCCATCCCTGAGGATGCAGCTCATTTTTCTTGTAATAGGAATAAACCTCCTTAAGTGTCCTTATTTGGGCTATCAAATAAAAATTTATTAAAAAGGATTAGTGTATCTAATGCACAAAACTACATTAGTCGAGAAATTTAGCCATTTATCATCACAGTAGCTTGGTATTGGTGAATGGAATTTAATCAATGTTCTTAAGTTAAAAGAAGAATATTGCAACTATTAACCGTTAACTTAAATTTCTCTTCTGAATTAATCAATGAGCTAATCTTTGGGCAAAATCAAAATATAGTTAATACTTTTTTAAAATAACCTGCATTTTTTCAAGTTTGTTTCATTGTTTCACATTTGGATTCTGGATGGTTTTTTTCACAGAAGTATTAACAATTACTGTAGCCTGTTGTTAAACTGTGATTTATGGCAATGTAAAACAAGACAAACGGATTTAGATTCTGAATGCACACATTTTTTAATAGGCATTGAACTTTAAACAAGTAAGCGGTTTCTTTACTTTAAGGGGATAACTCATTAAAGGAGAACAAAATTCCTGCAGGTGTTTCTAAGATCAGTGACCTAAATGCTTATGTTGACATGTCGATATGGCCTTTAAGAAGCAAAAGGGTAAAGAATTTGAAATTACATTTGAGGTGTACAAAATGTGTTCAAAGGGGCTTTACCTGCAGAGTTCACAAACTTTTCTCAGGCTCTCCCTCATTTTCTTCAGAAGAGCTCTAAAATAATTCTGTATTTACATTTCTTAGCATTATTCTTAGGTTCACCTTACCTCGCAAACTTTGCAAGATGAAGCTTCAACTAGTACAATGAATTATGAATCCATTATTCGATTTTATTAGTGCAGTAATGAAAGTCTGATGCTCAAATGTTTAACCTTAAACAAATGAAATATTTCTGAATGTATGGGCCGCTCTTGGGAAAGAATCACTTCGACAGAATGCTGTCCCCATGCACTGCCCTTTGCAGAATTCATTCTCTATGAAGTTGTTCTTTATTTATTATCCTTTTAATGCGTTATTGCACTCAAACAAGATTTACTTATATAACAGGACAGAAGAATAATTTTGTGGAATAGTAGGCTGAAGTTAAAACACACTGCTTTCTATGTTAGACAATATTTAGTTAGAAATAGTCAGAATAGAAATGACAGAAAAGTAATGGAAAATGTAATTTTCCCTATTTTTTTTCCTTGTGCTAATCTTTTCTGTTTTTTCTCTGTACATGGCATATTTAATCAGATCCATCAGCCTGAGGATTTCTGCCTCTTTACATATCCCTTGTTGGAAGAAATTAATGTAAATCTAGCCAAGCCCTGATTTGAGCAGGGAATTACCTTAAAACTGGCTTGGAATGACAGTCATGTTTGACTTTTTTCTGACTTAGAAATATTAATATACCTGTCATACTAAAAAGCTTTTGATAGTGAACTAGAAATCATTCTGTTTCTCAAGGGGGGCACTTTAATTACCTATATACACAAAAGTGAGAAATAATAACTACTGTGTCCAAATACAAGTTTGTATAATACTTAAACGATGATTATTTCCCAGATCTGTTAAGAAATGTGTACGTGCAAACATGGTCAAATCCATACTATGACATATAGTGCAATGTTTTCAATGGAACGGGATAATTAGATGACTGAAAGAGATGCAGATTAATACTTGATAATATTATTAGGAAGTGGATTTTCTTTCCTTATGGTGTGCCTCCTGTCTGTAAGCTGCTGGTGTTCATTCTTCCTGGTCAACTAAATAGGTATTAAATTTAGTTTTGGTGTCTGAATCTTTATTTGATAACCAGCTGACAAACTGGGTACACCCAGCAAAGTCCACCATATTCAGATTCTTCTCAAGCACTTTTGCCAAGCCTCAGAGAAATAACTGAGCTGTCAGCAGACAAGAGGTGGGTAGAATCACCTGACTATACGTGGTGTTACGTCAAAGAGGTGAGATCTTCCTCTGCTCACAACACCTCGAACAGGGAGGTCCAACCAGCACCCTCAATCACATGGCTTAGCCAAAGCTGTCTCCAGGAGCACCAGAGGAGAAGCAGAAACTCTCTGGTCTCCAGGAGCTGGATGGAGAGTTGCAGTGGGGAAAGGGTGTCCACTTGAACAACCATCACAGCAGTGGAAGAGATCCCAGGAGCAATACGGAAAGAGCAACGGTGAGGCAGGGCTCAGAGCATGTACGTAAAACTCACAGGTATATCAGGTCTGCAGCGTCTCCCTTCACACAGACTCATAAAAATATGTTGGGCTTTTGCAGGTCAAGCATTTCCTTTAACCTCTTTTCCAGTGTTCTCAAGTCCCCATTCCCACCTGGGGGTAACTGATGGGAAAATGGAGCTCCAAAATCATACACAGCCTCTCCCTTTGAAAAAGCTAGTAACCTACCGGTAGTCCAGGCAGTTTTTATTAAAAGCTGTGAAATGCTTTAAAAATTATTCTTACTAGATACTAATCCTTTATTATTGTGCTGTATTCCTGCAGAGTTAGACACATGTGGGTGAAATACAGACATGCATTTGTCTCATTGTTTGTGTGAGAACTCTGAATCTTAAAATTAATGTGTTTAACAGGTAATATTCAAAGAAATTGACATTAGTAGCTGCAAGAAGCATATACATAATTCTGTATAAATATAAATTCTACTTTTCTTAATACCCATAAAACTCTGCTGTACTGTGGGCAAGACTCCAAGTTCTATATTTCTGTAGAGCAGCTACCAAAATGAGCTCTTGTTCGTTTAAAGTATCATTTGGAAACCAGGTTTTCATGGAAATATGAAAACTTAATTGGGAAAAAAATGTTTAAATCCATATACTTTGTAAAATATTGTAACAAATCGAGATCTTGCACACAGCAGATAAAATGGCTGTGGTGAAACTTCTCAAACTGGACTAAACAGATGGGGTCCAAAGTCCACAGTTAGGATTATAAATAATCACCTTGATTTCTAGAAACTCCTGTGGAAGAGAGTAATTTACTGATTGGTCCTAGGCCTGGGTAAGCACCTTTCAATAACACACAACACTTATTTCAGATGTATGTGTCTTGCAGCATTATTGTGTTGCAGAGTCAACTTTGAGCAGTAAGGAGAAGATCGGAGCTTTATGCCTGGATATGTGTAAATTATCTATCGATAATTAGATGTCTGTGTGGTGTATAGGAAGAATTAGATGACGAAGAAAGAGACTCACTAATGTCTTCAATATGAGCATGAAAATTTCTACAACATTCTTATGCCCCGTGTCCTGTTAAAATTGTAAGAAAGGACATTTATCTGCATAAGTCATGTTTTATATCTAATTTTTCCAACACCTAATGGTGAGTCTTAACTCAAAAAAAAAAAAAACCTGAGATCATCTCCCTTTGCAGCGTGATGACACTGTATGTATGTTTCTCAACTTCTCATGATGCAGTATTTTTATTTCACAAAGAACAAATAACTACTTGTATTCAAGGGAGGGGAGGCATGACATTTTGCACTAGCTTTGGGTAGAGAGCACACATTCAGTATTGTACTGCCTACATTAAATAGTACTTGGAGCAAGGGCTGAAATTCATGTAACTCCCCAGCAGGAATTGATCACCTTCAGGTTTGTGGTGCATATATCGTATCTCACGTAATGTCTCTCTTTGTTTCCATCAAGTGGCTATTCCTGTGTCATGCACAGTGGAACAGTGTGAAGGACAAAGCTTCCAATAGCCTTGTGTTTAAAAGCATTAACATGGAAAATATGCGGCAGGTTCAAAGCTCCACGGACATAAAAAACATCTCCTTCTTTTTCTTATGCATCACAGAAACACTATGCTTGCTGCTCGGTAAGAGATGGGTATGTTATCAGCTGCTTAATTCTGGGGACCAAATGGTGGGTGTGCTTTGCTATTAGACCTGATTGTAGGAAAGAGGGGATGGAAAGCCCAGCACGTGATTTTTAACAAGGGCTAGACATGGAGCTGGAAAGGGGACCACAAGAAGGAATGAATATACCCTGCCTAAACTTGTCCGTCATCAGACTAGCAGTTGAGAACTAATCATGTTTAGTAGTAGCCACAAATCATTTCCAGCTGGTTTCGTATGGCACGTACACAGAGAGACAGATCAGGGCACTGTTCGAAGGAAGACCTGGAGGAGGGCTAAAGGCGTAGGAATGAAGGAAGAAATCCCCACTGAACAAAAAATGTGTGGGTGGGTGTGAGAGGGGAGAGGAAATTATGTTCATTTTCCAACCTTGTTTTGCAAGTAGACAGAAAACGTATTTATTTATTTATTTTTTTAAACAATCAGTCTAATTTTCTCTCATGATAGGAGGACATGCATGAAATCATTTTAATGAGCAGTTGCTTAAAAGAAACGTAATCAGGCAGATTAGGGTTTTCTGTACTTTTTCAGCTTTTTATGTCTGTATCTACATGTGCGAGGATATTCAAGAATTAATCATTTCGTTTCAAAAATGCTTTGGGCTTTTCAAGTAATTCTTTTTTTTTAAGCATTGATGTAGCCACATATTTTTCCATTCATGGTTCAGAAATAGGATTTGCTTCCCTGTCTTTTTTATCTGTCAAAGTCAGTAGAAATCATAAGGTATTTATGACATCGTAACCAACTTATTGCTCTGTGAAACACAGTGTTGAAAATGTGGGTGTACAACGTTCAGCTGTATCGTGACTTCCTAGAGCTCTCTGCATGGAACACATCCGCATAGTATTTTAGGAGCTTTAGCTCTATACCTCTATTTATCTCAATATGCAAATATTTAAGCAAAAAGTATTAAAATTACTGAATTGATGTCTTCAAGTCTAATGATGGTTCAGGATATTGTTATAGTGACTGACTGAGCTGAAAGAAAAATACAGGACCATTCTGAAGGATCTGAACTTCAACCTAGAACATCCTAGTCAGAATAGAAATACTGTGGAAGAGTGTGTTTTTATTGTTAAAATCACAGAATCACAGAATGATATAGGGTTGGAGGGGACCTCTGGAGATCATCTAGGCCAACCCCCCTGCCAAAGCAGGTCCTCCTAGAGCAGGATGCACAGGAACGTGTCCAGGCAGGTTTTCAACGTCTCCAGAGAAGAAGATTCCGCCACCTCTCTGGGCAGCCTATTCCAGGGCTCTGCCACACTCAAAGCAAAGAAGTTCCTCCTCATGTTTAGGTGGAACTTCTGTTCAAGCTTGTGCCCATTTCCTTATGTCTTGTCACTGGGCACCACTGAAAAAGACTGGCCCCATCCTCTTGACACCCTCCCTTTAAGTATTTATAGGTGTTGGTCAGATCCCCCCTCAGTCTTCTCTTCTCCAGACTAAAAAGACCCAAGTCCCTCAGCCTCTCCTTGTAAGAGAGATGCTCCAGACCCCTCTTCATCTTTGTAGCTCTTTACTGTACCCTCTCCAGCAGTTCCCTGTCCTTGAACTGGGAAGCACAGAACCGGACATGGTACTCCAGATGGGGCAGAATAGAGGGGGAGGATGACCTCCCTTGACCTGCTGGTCACACTGTTCCTGATGCACCCCAAAATAGTGAAAATAGTATTTGGACTATGTCAGAATTTTCCCCATGTTTTTGTTGCTGTCATCAATAGTTTCAGCCTACCCAAATCAGCCATTCCTAATAAAGAACAAAGGCACTTGGTAAATTCCTGACCAAGAGCACAAACATCTGCTACTCAGTTGCAAGTACAGTAGACTGACACAGAGGACAAAATGCTGAAAATAAGGAATAAGGCTCTGGAATCTGCCATTATGAACAAAGATAATTAAAAGACTGTTTGAAACCAGAGTGGACAAGAGGATATACTGAAAATTAAGAATAAAGCCTATTGCAAAATACTTAAAAAAACTCTTTTTTTTTCTTTTCAGTCTTCCCCAGGAAGTGTCAAACAGTTATTTTAGCTACGTTTTACTCTTCCTGCTTTTGCCCTCTTTCCTCTTTCCTTTTTACCTCAAAAAAATGTTCTTCAAAAAGTACTGATAGAAGCAGAGAAGCCAAAGTTCATGCTTAGAAATAAGGGCATGTGGAGGAGTGCCCGCTTTTCACTGCTGCAAAGGGTTTTCAGGAGATGTGGCACACGCGTGTGCTTGTTTGCGCTGTGCCAAGGGGAAGGCATTTCTGGGAGGAATGTGGCCAGCAGCCTCTCTGAAAGCAAAGGGGAAATTCTTGCTGACGTGGGAGTCGCCAACTCTCTCCCAAGCTCCTGAAAAAGCCCAGATCAGGATTAAATGTGAAAGAGAAGCGTCTGCTGATTGATTTTTGTTATGTGTGGGGCAGGAAGGGTCGGAGGTAGAGCTGTGGGTCCCTCCTGACAGGCCAGGCACAGCTCAGGCTGTCCATTAACGTCTCCCAGCTGCAGAGAACCCTCCTTAGCCTTCCTTGCCCTGATTGCCGCTCTGGTGTCTCCTGCACTCACAATTTTGCTGCTTGTTTTCCTCCCTTACTCCTTGATTTTCTTTTCAGTTTCTGCTTGGGTGCCTTGCTGGAGCTTTGCCTGCCCAGTGGTGATTACTTTGGTATTTAAAACCCATCCGAGGGAAGGATGGCACCTTTCAGTACCTGAAGGGTGCCTATAGAAGAGCTGGAGAAGGACTCTTTGACAGGAAGTGTAATGATAGGACAAGGGGAAACAGTTTTAAATTAGAAGAAAAAAGATTCAGATTAGATATCCAGAAGAAATTTTTTACTATGAGGGTGGTGAGACACTGGAACAGGTTGCCCAGGGAAGTTGTGGATGCCCCATCCCTGGAAGTGTTCAAAGCCAGGCTGGATGGGGCTTTGAGCAACCTGGTCTAGTGGGAGGTGTCCCTGCCCATGGCAGGGGGGTTGGAACTGGATGATCTTTGAGGTTCTATGATTCTATGATTCTATGGCTGTGCCCTGCAGAGCAGAGAGCAAGGACTTTCTATGCTGCAGGCACAACTGGGGGAGCTTTATGCTTGCAGAGGGGATGTCAGTGCCCCCATCCCACACACATTTCTGCCTGGGAAGGGTTTCTAGCAGTTTCCTTAGGAGCCCTGACCTGTGGTTCCCTGGGAGGGAGGTACCTTTGCTGCCCAGCAGCGAGAGCTGGGATGCTGCTGAGTATTCTGAGTGCCATCTGCTGGCACTGTAGCTTCTCACTCTCTACGTGAGGAGTGATCCCCCCCGTGACAAGAAATGTTCAGGGGGTAAGTGCCAATATGTGGGAAATATCAGGACCCTGTAAACTGCTCTACCCAAGGGCAGGGACTGGGCTATGACAATAATCCACCATCCATAATTGCCTTCCAGTCCTCCCCCTTCTCACTGCAGCAAGAGTGAGCGAGGCTGACCGGAGACACTGGGGCCTGAGTTTTGCCTAGCTTTATATTATAAATATTAGTTACATTAGCATTATAAGCATTGCAAGTCTGTACTTTTACCAGACATTTCTGGTTGACATGACACGTTTACAAACAGTTTGGTTTCTCCTGCTTCGTTCAGAGCTCTGATTTGAAGGGATTGAATCTATATTTCCTTTCCATTTCTATGGAAACAGCTAACCCTCTTCTAATATAGCTGTTTTGTAACTGCTGGGCCTGATTCCCTTCTCATGTGGGCTGTTTTTAAGCCAGTATTGTGCTGTTGATCCCACCTGAGTTACTTGAAGCTGACAATTATAATTGAGAACATTCAGATCTGCTGCTTTCCCAGCACATTACAATGAAAGGGACTTACATGCAAAAAGTAAGCAGGTTCAGAGCAGACATTGTAAACATCTCTTGCCATCCATCATTTTATTTTGATAGCCCTAGTTCTAACTCCGGAGCTAGAACAGCCACAAATTTCCATTATATGGCTCACACTGACCTGCCAACTGTGAAGAATCAGCTTTTTTGTATTCATTAGGAATATGGAGTTAGATTTGGTTTTCCTCCAAAAGCTTCAGAGTACAGGATCAGAACTGCATTTGGGTTTGGGTTTTTTTTTTCCATTTGCATTAAAATACATAATTTTATGTGTTTCAAAATTAAAAGATGTTCATGATTGCTCATTCTGTTATGTGCTGGCCTGGAACCGAAGCAGGAGCGGTCACTGGTATGTACACCTGACTGTAGGAGAATCTGGTCTTTGGTTTAATACTACGTGCCTTCCTCGGAAAAACGCAGTTGTTTCTCTTGGGGCTTACCATCTTTATTACATCTGCTGCTGAAATGAGGCTGTTGTCAAATGGGTTTGATCCTCATATCGAGCGGTTGTGACTTCCGGAGAAATCATGAAATGGTGCACAGAGAGCTGGCTGGTCATAACAACTTTCCTATTTCTCATGAGTGTAACCACATGAAAAGTTAGGCAGAAGGGGATTGCTTCCCTAAAATTGATTTTCTATATTATTGGGTCATTCAGAGAGAGGTTAGAAGGTTATCCCACACAGCTGTATAATAGCATGGGAGTGACTGCTACCTCCATAGGTTTCTTGCAGCTCATTCTCATCATCTCCAGCTCTCTCTGGTTCAGAGGACTTCGTGCTCACTTTTCCTGAGCTGGTGACAGCAGCTGGTGAGGCTACATGCGTTTTGCTCTTGGGAACACTGTGAAAAGAGCTAAAATGTGTACATGTGAGGCAGGCTGTGTATTTCACTGCAGCTGGCACCATGGGGCAGATTATTTTTGAGTCATATTTGCACAGTTCCCTGATGGGTTAAGTAGACGCTTTGGTTCTTGATGATTCTTGGTATCCTGCATCGAATCAATCCATGGGCCAGTTCTTCTCTGTGCTACTTAAATTTTATGATAGTAGATATATTTGATAATTTAGCAGCCACAGTAGGTTAAAAGCAGAGTAATATTATAGAAAATCTGGTTTTTGACCTGTAGCTTACAATATTTTGTCTCAGGAGCTAAAATATACTGAACACTAAAAACCAACTGTTTACATGCTAAATAAACTGAAGGGAAAAATAAGAATGAAGTATTTAAACATCTACTGAAGCATATGAAATATATATCATTTCACATTTTCGGATAACTTACACCATAGAGATACTGACAAATCCATTGCTAGAGGGTAGAAGTTGGGGTTGTGGTAATATGACCAAAGAAGAAAATGTGGTAGGAGGCAATCTATGCCTTATCTCCCTTGGGGAAGGGGGTGTGTTTGGTTTTGTTCTAGTTTTGGTCGTTGTTTTATTTATTTATGTATTTATTATTTAATTTTTATTTACTTATTTATTATATTGTCCCTAGAGTACTGTCATATTCACTTCTTCTTTGTGGATATATTTGTGGAGAGATCTGACAAGGTTGATGTTTGCACTGGGCAGCTTTGAAACTCTCAGCATAAAAACACTTACTAATGAAACAAATGTGCCTGCTGTTACACTCTCCATGTTATCCACATAGAGGCTGTGGGGCAGAACGAGCTCCTCTTTTTTGCCGGGGGTTACCCTCTAAACAGGCATTTCCCTGGGAAAATATGCAGAGGAGCTGTCAGACCATCTGCTTTTCTGATTACAGCGACATGGGGGATTCACGCCGTGGGGCAGGTAGCAGGGGCACAGCTTACATATTACAATGCATAGGGCTCCTCTGAGGCCACAGGACGGAGAAGGGAGTTGCTGTGCATGGACCCTAAATAGAAAATTGCGTTCAGAAGGACTTCTTGGAGTGCAGGGCCCTGGTCAGGGTGTCTCAGTCCCAGCTACTGTACCGGGATGCTCTACCTCTCCGTGTGCATTCATATGGTGTAAATGTCAGATGCTGGCTTGGCAGGCAGCTTGTGGTGCCAGTGTCAGGCATGTGTCATGGTGATGTCCTGTTTCAACATCACAGGGGCGTGCCCTAGTGCCACTGCAGTTTTGCACCCTGGAAAGTGGGCAACCTTTTCTTCTTGGTAGGAAAAAATGGAAACCCAGGCACTTTTGTGACACCAGGCGTGTTTCTCTTGCAAAAGTTGGGTCACACACACACATTAGGCTTGAATTCATGACCACGTATCCCAAGTGCACTTGTGTTGGTGCTACAATGATAAAATATAAAAACAGCACAAGGCAGTTTCCAATAAAAGGTTATCACTGCAATCCAGAAAAAATCTGTTTCTGAGGTCTATAAGTCTCTCTGCCTTGAGCCTATCTTCTCCATTTTATCTCAGTCTCTTAATTGTAGTATAGTACAGGTTTAGTGCTAAGATGTTAACAGTTACATGGAGGGACCAGTAAAATCTCTCACAGTACTGAACATTTATTGTTTTTAAGCTCTATAAGGCTGCCTGTATTATTTAAATGTCTGTCCTTTGTTTTTACTTTGCAGAAATGAGGAAGAACTCTTTAGGGTAGCATAAATATAGGTCATATGAGGTTTAGTGCTAGCAGTTTTCTGGCTGTTGCAAGGGCCCACCCCATCAGTGAGAGTCTCAGTTTTTCCTGCCTTTGCCCATGATCATTTTTTTAGGTTTTTGGTTCCTTAAAGTGAGAGGTCTTAAGTCAGTGGGATGTTTAGTGCATAGTGGTACATAGGATAGAGGGGACATCCTTGTGCACCCTTCTGGTCTTCGTGACAATGACACACTTGCCTGAGATTAGGCAGGACTGGACTCAGTGATCCATGTTGTCTCTTCCAGTGTTAGTTAAACTGCCACATAATTTCATGACCTTATTAATGCTTCTAAGTATCTAAAGGGTGGTTTGAGGGAGGATAGAGCTGGACTCTTTTCAGTGGTTCCCAGTAACAGGACGAGGGGCAACGGGCACAAGCTGGAACATGGGAAGTTCCACTCAAATATGAGGAAGAACTTCTTTAGGGTGAGGGTGCCAGAGCCCTAGGGAGGTTGTGGAGTCCCCTTCTCTGGAGGTTTTCAAGACACGCCTGGATACAGTCCTGAGTAATGTGCTATAGGCAATCCTGCTTTGGCAGGGGAGTTGCCAAACATGATCTCTACATGCTTGTAGAGATCTCTAGAAGGTCCCTTCCAACTCCAACAATTCTGTGATTCTGTGATTCCGTGATTCCGTGATTCCATGATTCAGGAACTGAAAGGTAATTTATTACAGTGACTCCCATGCTGTGGTGTGTCAACCACTTGCACCTGCAAGGCATAGAAAAAGCTCGGCAATACAGAGAGTTGTGACTGTTGACATGGTCCTTTGCTTTGGATGGTCTGGGAGTCCAAGGCCTCTTGGCAGGGAACTTTAGATAAATGCAAAAGCTGTATGTGATTCTTTAGGCCAGATCCTGAGCTTTCATAAATTGCCAACATCCTCAGGATGTGACCCTTTGTCATCTGTATAAATAATATGTAAATATATGGAAGAAAGATCCATAGTTGGCCTAAATCTGCCTACATCTGAAATAACCTAATAATTGCCCATTTTTATGCATCCCACAGCTTCAGAAATCAAACAATCAGCAGTCAGGAGACAGACTTAAGCTTGAAATTACAATTGCATGTGGTTTTCCTATAGAGCCTTTCTGTGTAGCTTTATAGGTAGTTGCTGGCTATCAGTTAGTATGTGATTTAATGCAAAATGGAATTTCTTATGCATGCTGGCATAGAACAATGTTCAGTGTGCCTCTGTCATTTCACTGGTTTGTAGGAGTAAAGGCATGACTTCAGCTTGTTTAAATAACGAAAGGTGATGGAGCTCAGTTACAATGATAAAACACCATAGCTCAGGGGAGGCTGCTCCCTCTCAGCTCCAGAGCCTGGATCTGCAGTAACAAATTGGTTTGATATATGACATTTCAAGGAGATCTAGAGCTCATCTGAAAAATATCTCTGACTTTGAGAGAGCCCTCTCCAAGTGACTTCCTCCTTTTCTTCCAAATATGTCCAGACTTTGGTAAATTCCCAGACTAGGGTCTTCATTGTGTCACTGTGGATCCATGTTAGGAATGTGTTTCTTATGTCTGCTTTCTTCCTTTAATACGTTGCCAATTTTTTTTTTCTCTTCATAATTTGAACAAGAAAGACAGACCATTATGCAAAAGCTTACTTGGAAAAATAAAATGCCTTGAACTAGTACAGCTGCTTTACTATAAATAAAGTTAAAAATACTGAGGTTTTAACCAAGCTGTTTCATTAGGTTGGATGAATAGATATAGTCCCAGTGCATAATATCGCTGAAGAATTTATGTTCTATGCGTATTTCAGTTCTTGTGAGCAGAAGAGCACAGGAACAGTTTGTTATGAACTGTTATTTATAAATTACAACTTCAGGCACACAGAAGGTAGGCACTCTGTTGTATACAAGCAGTGCAAACACTGAGAAAACCAGAGATGGACCTGCAGCAATGTCTTACATCTGAATATCCCAGAGATCTGAGAGACTGTGATCTGCTCAGATCTAAAATCTTGAAGAACTGTCTGATATGAAACGATAGCTACTTTTCACTTTTTAGTCACTTTTCAATAATAAATGTTTTTGATACATGATTTTTTCTTCTTTGTCCAGAACATATGAAATAATTTTGCATAAATAATAATCAGGCATAACTGAGACGTCTGGCATTTTGAAATGGATTCTGATTCCTGCCAAAGCAGGAAGTCATGAGTAAAACAATTAATAAATGCCATTCCTTGCTTTCTAGCACAATAGAAGGAAAACAAATTATTAGAAACAGTGTAAGCTTTTAAATGTGAATATCTGTGTGGCAAAATGTAGCATAGAGAAGATACCTGTTCTGTCTGCATTTTTTAATGAAGAGCATCACCTTTTCTTTAGAAAAATAAGTACAGATTACATAAAAATAAGGTGAAAATAGATGGCTTCATATGTAGAGTTTCTTGCACCCTGCTTTAAAGAGTTATGATAAGAGGTAGTGAAAGCTTGTTGGAGATTTTCACTGAAGCTGGGACAATCTGAGACTGACTCATGGTTTGAAGCTTGTCCAGCACTTGTGGCTGACCCACTTCTGTCTGATGCACCAGGTGAAATCCATAGCTTCCAACATTTTGGGACTGGGGGACGTGGAGGGGTGTGAGAAGATTGAGATCTAGAGCAGGGTTGTCAAGCTTTATTGCACATGCAGTCAGAACTATTCCTCAAAATTCAAGAGAGTAGATGTTGCCCATGGGATTATGACCTTTACCCTGATGTTCAGGTTTTCTCTGTTTACACCAGGGATAAGCTAAAATAAATATATTTACTTCAGATTGCCTGGGGCCCAAACGGTCTAAAAATATTGAAGCTCACTGCAGCGTCTCAGCAGTGAGTTTATTTGAACAGAATCAGCATTATTTTTATAGAACACAAAAATATTTTACGTAGTTAAGAGTAACAGAGTTTGTTATTAAAAAGCCATCCTCATCTCTCCTCCAAACTATGTAGCCTTATGTGTGGAGAAACAATTAACATCAACTAAAGCCATGAAACAGTTTCTTTCCAGCTTTTAAAACACCCTTCGAAAAGCTCTGAGGAATGACGAAAAATAAAAATCCAGTTACTAGCCAAGCATGGAGGAAAAATGTTAGTTTGAGTATCTGTGACGTACAGTGTCAGTAGTCCCTCAGCTCTCATAATCAGGTATCTGGTACAGCAGAGATATCCCCACTCAAAACTACATCATGCTTTAAGTATTTTTTTTCTAGACCTGACCAAGCCCTTAAGAAAGTAGATTTTGAAAGTTCTCAACACCTTTGCCTTTGGACTCCAGGCATAGGGCATCAGTTCCTGAGAAAATCAGCTTTTCGTTAGTAGGCATCTGACAGCATGCTGTTCGCTTGTCCAACTTTATTATTCATTCGCCAGAATATGTCTAATCTCCTTGTTATTTTTCTTTCATTGCTTGTTCCTCCTGGAGCCTAAAGGCATGACATTCAGAGAGCACTTTTTTTTCTATATCCCTGTTCACAGTCCCAGTGGCCGCCTCCCCTACCTGCTGGTGAGGGCTCAGTAAAGCTTTTCAGAACATAGAGTGTTTCAGCAGCGTGTTTTAATTTGGTTTCCTTACTCGTTTCAGACTGGTTCAGATGCATGAAGAAAAAGTCCTGTGAAAAAGGAAAAAAAGTATCATGATGAAGCACAGGGAATCAGGTTGTTCTTCGGCAAATTCTTTATGCTGCCAATGACCTTCAAGTTCACATACTCATTTTGAGGGTCTCTGACTTGAGAAATCTTGGACATGGTGTCCAAAGAGGCCAAATGCTGTTTTCTTTAGCTGAAAGTGATGGAAGATTCAGACGCATCACATTTTTCAGTGAAGTAACAGGTAAATGCAATTGATTGCCCGGGTTTTATTACATTCAGATTAGAGGAGCAATTTTGACTTGACCTCTTTGTACCTCGGTTTTCCAATGAAAAGAGGAGAGATAATGGTCTTTTTCTACCCTGCACAAGTGGTCTAAGGCTGAATGTGCTCATTTGTGTGAAATGAGGCTCAGCTGTACTCAGTTTGAGGCACCATGGAGAGACCTGTGCGTACGGACAGTAAATGCATTTCTAAGCGGCTGCTAGTCAAGGACTGCATTTTTTCTTCCCTCTGCCAACCCTTCAATAGCTTTGTAAATATGAAAAGAGGGTTGTGGTCTACTTGTGTGGCATTGTTATGCATTTTGTTCATGTTGCATTTCAGGCAACATTGAACATAAACATTTTTTACATATTTTTGTCAGTAATTTTTCCTTGTGGTAAATTCTTAGACTCTGACATATTTTGAGCTTGCCTTCAGCAATCTGTACACATGTTTCTTATTAGGATCTCCCTTGTTACATCATTTATTATAACACTGTTTTGCCAAATGTTTGAATTAGGAAAGGCATGCCATTTTGATGTTATTCAGGGATTCTTGCAGGGAAGTAAGGTAAGATGTAGATGATACTCTCTTTCAAGCCCATAAGCACAGACGTTTCTGATTAGGGTTTTCAGCAGCTTATAAAACCAAATGGGATTCGATAGAAGTAAGCTATAAAGGAAGTCTTGCAAAACTTCTTAGAAAGATTTGAATCCTTAATTTGTATGTATTCCCAGCTGAGGTTTCATTGTGAAGGGAAATGAATATGGGGAGCAGTTGCATAACCAGCAAACTCCAATTCTGATTTCAGAGAAACATAATAAAGCGAAAATAAATTACATGGTAATAATTGTTTTGGACTGCAGGGCTAGCGCAACTTCCAGGGAGAAAAACAAAAGCTCTGATTCACCATGGTATTACTCCAGTTTTATACTGATTTATCTGTATTGCATCCAAACATTGACAAAAAATTAGAATAAGGGCAAAGATGACTCAGGTCCCCACAGTGGCAGGTTATTTCTTATTATAACAAAGCACTTACAAGGAACCTATAAAAAAAATGAGTGCACCTCATTCACTTGACATTTTCCAGTGATAAAGTCACCATCCATCTGAACATATTTTCTTTTTAATATATGGTAGATTGCTCAATTGCACCCATCAGCACAATATCTGGATAAGAGTGTCCCATAGTGAGTCAGGAAAATATTATTACTCCATTACAGACTGAAGCAGAGAAAGACTTAGAGATCTGCTCAAATTCAGGCAGAAGGACCATAGGCAGAGATGAGAGTGGAAACCACATCTACTGTTTCCTAATCTAGTGCCTTAACACAGGGTTTGCCTGGTTTCGTAAAGATGGCCTTCTCCTATTCTTATGGGACCAGCGGACCACTGCTTTCCCTGTTCATCCAAGCACATCACAGATATTTATACATTCCAATGTGTATGTCTTCCATGAGACATGTGCTAGTTCTTTGCAGTGCCCACCGTGAGAAACTATCCATGCTAAGAAGTCTAGCCTTAAATTCTGAGTTGCTTGTTCCATGCCTATGCTGCAGGAACAGTGAGAACAAATGAATCAAGATGACAGGGATTGAAAAGGCTTCTCAGTTTCCTTGCTCTGTGCATTGGGAAGGGTTTTCTCTGCCATTGCCCCCCCTGTCCTGCTAGTTAAAATCATTGACTGCTCAAGGAGTAGGAGCAGAACGGGATCACTCACTCTGGAAGATGTAATGCTTGAAGCTGCATTTTGTAAGCATCTAAAACTATTATTTTGTTAATCATGTCATTATTCATTGAACATTTAGTACAGACAAGTTTTTACTACTGCTTCTATGTTCCAGCTTCCACATACTTTATTTCCCTTTCCAAATAGGAATCATTCAGCTCCAGCTAGCTCTTCGTGCCCATTATACCCTTTCCAGGATGCCAGATACTAACTGCCAGTCACATATAGGTTTCGCCCACCCAGTAAAGCAAATCCATCTCTCTCAGCCTGAGGGAGGTCTCTCAGCTGGTTCTATTTCCATCCTTCTTTCTGCAGGTTTCCAGAGAAGGGCAGTATCCCAGTAGAGCTGCAGGGACACCCAGCAATGTGCATAGTCAGCTCTGGGAAACTGTACCCAAAACAACTCCTGATGAGATCCTCAAGAGGAGAACATTTAGAAGAAAGGCAGTGTGAAACGACAGATGAGGAAAGAAACACATAGGATAATCATTGGGATAAACGAGCAGTTCTCTCTCTCTCATGGCTCATATTTCTGTTTGAAGATGTTGTCCTGTTGTTGTGCCTTCTCTTTATGGAGAGTCTGACACTGATACTGAAGATTAAACCAGTGCTGGTTTTGGAAAGGCTCGGATTTTCAATCTGCTCACCCAACACTAATATTTATTTGCTCTGTTGAGAGAGAATATTGAAAAGAAATACCACTATTTTCAGACCTATGTACAGGTGATGTCTCTGAAACTTTGCTCTATTATCAGATTCCAGAACACACTTGGCTTTGTCTGTTTCCGTCCAAAGAATCACTTTGCAGTTACAGGCTATTACCATACTAGAAATATATTGACTTTTGCCATTATTCACTTGAAGATGAATACAACAATGTCATTAATTAAAAAACAAAATAAAAGTCATTATTCTTATGGCTTCCCAGAGCTTTGTGTCTAGTCTGGTCCAGCCATTATCAAAACCTGTAAGTTTTGTGTTATTGAGTGCTTTGTCAAATTATAAAAATATTCCCAGGGAAAGTGTAGGAGACCATGGATGCTGTCCCCAGAGGAGTCCATTGGAAGGCCTGCACTTGTGCCAGGGAGGCACAGAGCCCCCAGAAATTTCTCAGCAGCAAAATTACTGTTCTTTCTCTTCAAGGCAAAGTTAACAAGGGTATTGGTTTCACTGACCAGCTGCCATGTCTAGGGAGCTGCTGTTTTGGCACGAAGTTTGTACTGATTTGCTGCTTCATTTATTTCAAACCAAAATCACAATTCTAGAAAAATAAGTTTGCAAACTGGAAACCTGTTTTTTTACCCAGATTTACTCTGTATTTTTTTTAAGTTTAGGCTCTTTAGGTCCTTAAGTAGGATTAAAATTATGCAATAATACAGGTATCCAAATATGAAAATATAACTAGCTAAATAATAAATTGCTATAGTTTACAAGTAAAGTCAGTACCACAAATCTACGAGTAGGATACACATCAAAAATCTGGGTATTAAAAATAATGATAGTTTTGGGGGCTCTTTTGAGTTTCTTTTCTGGGCCCATGCATTTCCAAGCTTTCCAGTAACATTGTAAGGAGTAGGAAATTTCTATTAAAATAAATTAAAAAATTAAAAAAAAAAGAAAGAAGGAAAAAACCCCAACATTTCCTGAGGATTTAGGAAAAATCCCAAAGGTTGTCAAGTTTTGATAAAGACACGGTTCTTAGCAAATCAAGACCAAGAATAACTTTCTGCAAGCATTGCAAACACTGCTGTTCTGACAAAATCAAGGTATATATCTTGAAGAATACCTGCCTTTACTATGCTCAAATGCTGCACTGGTATTTCTAAAATTTCCGAATTCGCATTGTGCTCGCTGTTTTTTACACACTGCTTGCTTTGTACCTTCTTTTTTTCAAATAGGCAGAGTAACATTGTCCATGTGCAAGGTAAAATTTAACTATATTATAAACAAATGCTATATAATGTTGCTTATACATGTAAGTAGAAATTGCATTAGCACTTTATAAACTGTCAGGCATGATAAAATATGAGTAGCAAATAATGATTGTGTATTGTGTTTTTCTCAGGTACCAGTGATCAGATGGAGAAATTGAGCCACTGCCAAAGTTTAATTTCTTTTGAAGTAATTTATCATTATGAACATTATTCTGGAGGAGTAAGGTCTGAAAATGGATGTTCACATAGAGAAGCTACTCTGGAATAGTTATCACAGAAGGGCTTATTTCATGGTAGTAGCTATGGCAGTTGACATCTCTGGTCAGAAAATGCTTACCCTATGAGCAACCATTACCTGAACTTTCTTAGTGAGTCATACAGCAGCCAGACAGTGCTTAACTGGTACCCCACTCTGCCAGTCCCTTATGAAACTGTTTGTTGGAATAGCTCACAACTGGTTGCTTCTTATTTTTTCTGGAAGCTTTTGGGAAAAGGAACCTAACTCTCATTTGGATGCCCTGATTTGGCTCTCTATGGTAGTCTCCAAACAATGCTGTATTGTATTTGTGTGTCTACAGTTGGAGCCTGCACTTTCACTTCATTGCAGCTCAGGAAGCCGCATATTGTATAACTAGTAATAAGTCATTTCCCAGACAAAACTGTAAGTCAGGCTCTGTTAGGTGGATCCCAGAATTCTATAGCTTTTTATTTATCTAGAAAGCTAAATATGAAATGTATTGTTGTGTATTGCAGAACTTTCTATAAACTTATTAATGCAATAGCCTACTTAAATTTCCTATATTCCAAAAATAAACTCCTTTGGGGCTCATATACCTAAAGCAGAATCTTCATGGAAGCAGCCTAATCCTTTTACAATGCAGCCTCACGGGAAAAGCAAGGCTGAAGTCAATGGGAAAGACTCAGCCTGTTGCCATCCGTTGGAGGTATGAGGACCCACCTCAGGGATATGAGATGAATTCTAATTCTAACCAGGCACATAAGATTCTCAAACTAAGATGCTGGTTAAAGAAATGCGGGTGTTTTAAATTGTAGCACTAAAAGGTGAATTTTAGTTTAATAAATACAATTTGTATTTTATATCTGAAGGTTTGCTTCATTACTTGGGCATTTTAGTGTTTGACTTGATACCAAAAACTATAATAGTGTGGACAATGAAGGGAATAAAATCCTTACACTTCCTTTGAAAATGTTTCTTACTTTCAAATGTTTTTGGTATCCTTTCAAAAAAAACATTACTTGTGAAATTCATCCCTTGAAAGTGACAGCACAGTTGAGCATTTCTTTGCTGAAATGTTAATATTCTTTAGCAACTAGGCAACTGGCATATCTTGGATGTCTCCAAGCAGGAATGTGTTTACTTTTTTAGCAAGTAATGTAGTCATTAACAACAATCTTGGATATGCAATCAGCAGGAACTTGTGTCTTCTGCTACCTTATTAATGCATATTATTATTCATAGCCTCCTGCAGATCTAAAATGCTACTGGCTTCTGAAAACTTAAAAACTGTGGGGGAAACATTAATCCACAGACTAAAAAATTAACATAGAGATCTGAGGACCGAAGATTCTTCATTGTCCTGTACTTTGCATCAGTGTCATCTTATACAGTGGGTGTATAACACTAATGCTGAGATTCAGCAACATTTTACAAGTATTCTGAATTTCCATTTAGAAACTTTCATGGTAAATCCAAGTGCAAGTGGGAATGAGACTCCTGAAACTTCTGTTATAGAGCCAAAGGACAAGGTACACACCCAGTGAGAAAATACCGTTCATTAGGACTGTATGGATGCTATTAAAGATGGAGTTAGTTTAATAGCTACTTTAAAATAATAGATACTTAATAATAGATGGTCTGTTGATAAAATCTGAACTTGTACAGATGACTGGCAAAACATATGCTTTGCCATTCAAGACTTCTGTCATCTAGGGTTAGAAAATGAGCTTTCATTTGCTGCTTTCAAAAGTGAGTGGTTTGTCTATTAGAATAGTAAATAAACAGGGAGGAGGGGAAAGTTAAAAAGATTTTGCCAACTCTGGTACATTTTGTCTTTTTGTTTTGAAGAGGACAACCTGCTATTGTGTGTTGGTGTGGTCTGAGAAGATCGTTGAGTTCAAGTTTTCCAGGGAATAAAACAGAAGCTCCTGTCTCGGTCACAGTGTGACACACTGGAAGCCAGGTGCTGAGGAGCCCAGCAGACTGGTGATAGTTCAAGATAGGCCCAGTGTTTGCAGAAATGTAAGGTACAATAACAAGGCAAGCCTGAAGTGCAGGTCCTGGACTCCATTCAGCTCTTCTGTTGCTTTCAAATTTATATCATTTTGCATTGAATGCCCATGTTTTGCCTTTGCCATGCTGAGGTGGCCAAGCCCTTCACTGCCTCTGCACCTTGATTCCTCTTCCCTTCTAATAGCACATGGTGACCCCTCAGCAACAAAAGTGCCCATAATTCACCTGATTTTCCAAGTATATGTCTCATTGTAGCTGTCTGCAAATCTTTCATTGTGCACAGCAACACACTCAACCTGGTTAGGAGTCATCTAGTCAACTTCAGAAGCTTAAAAGTTAGCTGTTTGTTCTAAAATCACTGCAGAAAATGGTAGACATCTTGAAGGTCTATTTCATTCTTCGATGAATATTGGAGGATGACATGAATGCTGACCTCCCTCAACCTACAAAGTGAATCTAGATGACCAGCTTAGGCTGGATACCTGACTTAGACAGCTAAATGTAACATAAATATCACCTCTATTTGGGAATCGTGTTCCTTAAAGATCATATTTATAACAGCTCAAGAGTCACTTCAAACTATAGAGAAACAGATACTTCAGGATTATTCATTTTTCTTAGATGATTTTACTTTTTTCTAAAGGTAGCTCCAGTTTAGGGTTTTAGCTACATGCTGACATAAAGCTCAGAGTGTGCAAATTATAATATTCTTTGGATTCTTTAAAGCTTTAACCAAAGCGGTGGATTTACATGGCTTGTAATTCTGCTTTTAGGTGCTTCCCAGAATTTCTCTGAAAAAAGATCTTACCAGGTTTTGTCTCATTTTTTTTGCCATCTACATATGAGCAAGGTTTAATGATTCTAAATCCTACATTATAATTGGAAATATCAGCAAATAGAAAAACGTTTCTCATCATTATCCCAGGTATCTATAGCATTTGATATTTAGAAAATATAACTGACCATAGAAAGTGAGATAATTTCTCATTTTATAGTTTCAGAAATCTGTAGATATCATTGTGAGCCATTTTCAATAGATTAAGAAACGGAAGTTAATTCACCACATATAGTCGGTAACAACTGCAACAGTGGTAGTGGATTTTCTGCCTCTTCTCCCATCTGTCTGTCTCCCTCTACCCCCATTATGAACCAGCTGGTCATTAAAATTTGCAGCCAAGTAGAGAAGGAGTAAATTACTGCCCTCTTCTATAGGAAAGGCAAATATACCTGCAAGTTGGTTGATCAGCATGCATGGCTGTCAGTCAGTGTGTCCCAAACTCAGAAGCAGGCAACACATGGGCCACCACCTACCCTGAAAATTCACCAGGGATGCTGAGTGAGAACTTGGAATACAATGTACTTGTGCAGAGAAAAAGGGACATGTGAGGTACTTACCTACAATAACTAGCCCTCTACTGCTCACAGTGTTTCTCTTTTGCTAGTGAAAATGAGGGATGAGAAACAAAGCAGCCAGAAGTAACAGAACTGTTGGTTGTTATGTACTTGAAGTTGTGATGGAGAGTGTATGTGAGCACACAATGTCATACACCTGAGAACCAGGAATCACAGGTGAAAATATGTATTACATACTAAAATGCAATGTGCCAGATTAAGTAGGGAAGTGAGGTGACTTTAAGAAGTCTCTGTTATCTTTATCCTTACCATTTTGAAAGGAATCAGAATGTAGAACTAAATTGCTATGGCAGCAGAGTATAAATAAAAGCAGATAAAATTAAGCTACAGGCACAATCAAGAGTTCAGCTGCAGAGAGCAGACAAGACTGGCTTGCCTCTGCCATGTATCTCAGTTTTTTAGCAAGACAGGTTAGGAGTTCTCAAACCTCATGTTTGAACTGCTTGTCCGTTTTGCATCAAAATATCCTCATCACTGAAAGCCATGACACCTTATTTGCCCCAGCTTCAGGTATGGGCCAGATTTTGTATTCCTAGGGAGAACAGCAGTATACATATTCAGCTATACCATAAGACCATATGCGTACCATAAGACAAAATGGTATGCATAATCATAATCTAGGTTAGCTAAAATATTTCATCTGGTTCTACACTTGAGCCATAGGCATTGATGGAGAACTCTCAGGAATTGTTGTGGTCTCCAGGGTGTCACAGAGTCTGTGACGTGGATGGTGGCTTGAAGATACCTGTGTGCTATGCTCTGTTAAACATTGCCATCTTCTTTCTAGAACAAAAGTTCAAAATTTTCAAGGTCAGTCACTTGTTCTTTGAAGTCCCTGTCTCCTGAAGTGCAGAAGACTTGGAAGTTGGAGGAATCTTCAGAGGTTCCTCTCTGAAGTGTTCATCTTATAACTAGAATACAGATTTGAGAAACAAACTAGCAGAGACTGTGTGAACTAAAATTCTTTTAGCATCTGTGACCTTAACATTTCTGGAGACTAAATTTATGGCTGCTGGCCTATTACTGACTGAGCAGTAATTTTTTCATTGTCCTAAAGTTGAATGTCCTCTTCTACCAATGGAAAATACTACTGTATTTCTTCATCTCAGAGGCCTCAATTTAGAGGAATACTATGATTTCAGTATTGTTTTCCGGAAGTCATAATATCATAAAACACATTCTTCTATTTATTCTGTGTATTTGAGATTATAAGGATGAAAGTATCCATGGCAATAAAGTTAAAAGTTCAAGGGAAATTGGATTTCATTGACAACATAATTTCCATAGTGATCATGTCTTAACAGGATCTATAGAGATAAATAGCAGAGACTCCATTGTTTTGTTGACTGTATTTTTTGTTAAATGTAGCCCATCAGAAATTAAAGGAAGGAACAGGGACTTCAAACCATAAATATGAATAATCAGTTATTATCAATATAAATTCTGAATAATAAATGCTTTTGTGGAATGACCAAGAGGTCTGCAAAACTGTCTTCCGAATGTTAATCTGTGGAACTGGTTCTGTCACTGCAAGTCTGGAACACTTGTGTGGTGAGTTTTCTTTTTGTCTTTGTCCCTTGTGGATCACAGGTATTAAAGAGGAACAAAAACAATTACAATAATCTGCTTCATCTTAAATCATATCAGGATAGTTTCTTGCAACACTTTATTTCATTTTTTTTCCGGTGAGCTTATACCTATCCCTGGAGAAGGGTTTCTATTATTCTCTTTTAAAGACTATTCCACAATCCAATAGGCCTCATCATTAAGACCTTTTTTCCCTCATATTCAGCCTGAACTCTTCTGTTTGTATCCTCTTGTTATTACCTGTGACATGTCTTCATCCTTGCTATTTATGCACCTCAACTATTTAGAGATAGTTATCATGTCTTCTTTCTTGGTTTTCATTTGACACACATATGAACACAATATATATTGAGTGCAAAAAGTGTATTATAACCAACAGATTTTAAACTGAGAAGGAATTGTCTTAGCTCAGCTAGAGCTAAGAGACCTTTGGTACTTGCAGTGTAATTTAGTGCTTTAGAGTAATTAATGTGATGTTATTACTGCTTTTAGCCAATGCAGCTATATTAGTATGGTGCGGTATATACATAAATAGTGTTTAATCTTATTCTTTTTCTTGCATAGAACTTTCTTGTGAAAGGAACAGCTTTGTTCAAAGGATTTGCTCTGAATATTTATACACTTATAAACATTTTAGACTTAATACTCAAAGTGTTTGCTGTAATTGTTCTTTATGATAAATCTTTCAGCATTTATGCAGTCTGTTTTTTTCAAACATCTTTGTACAATTTATTTATCTTAATATATTAAGCCTGAAAACATTTTTCTCTGTAAGAATTTTAAAATTATTATACTAGAAGTTTCCACTGATAGAAAAGAGAAGTTGAGGCACAGGGGAGAAAATTATTTTCTCATAGGCACACATTGAGTCAGTGACAAATTTGGGAATGGAACCTAAAATACTTAGATTAATGTTCACATGTATGTTCATATGTGTGAGAAGTTAACAATGGAATCCCTGCCTCTAATTTTCAAAACTACTTCTGAAATCACTGCTCCTCATTCTTTTTAACACAAAGCATGAGAGCTTTATATGTATTTATCTTAAATCTTTGCATAGTGAACAATGGCCTTTCCTGGCACACTTTCAGGGTCCCAAACTTGAATTGTAATCCCACCTTTACCCATGATGATCATTTGTGAAATTTCTCTCCTCAGGCCAGAGTAAAATCCCTGGATGTCCAGTGCCCCAGGTGAAAGCCACGCTGTTCAGCTAGGACAATGCTGAGCAGATATTTGAACAAGAATCTGCCTGTCATCTAACCTTCTTCTGGATGGGACCTGCAGGCTTGGTGAGAAGGGACCTGCCAGCAACACCCAGGGGCATGTGCAAAAGAGCACTTTGCCTTTGCAAACAGTATGGATGCAACTTGTTTCAGTCACGTGGCAAAGAAATGTTGTGAACACAGCTGGGTTTGGCTGGCAAAGACTACTGTCTTGATAAACTCTCTGTGCTTAGATGCTTCTGTAAATCCCAATGAGTAGGTACTTCTCAGCATCGTAAGGTGCTCAGATACCTCTGTAAATCCATCACTTTGTGTAGCTTACTGTTGGTGGACACTGTATGAAGATGCTCTATGGAAATGATAAACATTAGCAGGGCATGAGAAGAGACTACCTTACAGCATCAAAATGTTACTGATTCAAAACTGGCTAAGAAGTTCCCACTGTGAGAAACCTTCACAGATAGATTACAATTTCTAAATCATATTCTGACCACAACCTCCTATGTATACAGTGGAGCGATAATTAACATGCTAATATTAACAACAATTATGATTATGGAAGTGTAGTGTTAAGCAAAAATGTTTGCTTTGTTGTTGGAAAGGTTATACCCCTGGCATTTTTATTGCAGAGCCTTTTTATCTTGCTATTTGCCTTTCATTTCCTGCTCACAATACGACATGCTAAGCGGGGTGTTTCTAATGCACTAGGAGGACTTTCCGAATATTTGAGGTCCTTTGGCCTCTTCTTTTGCCCCTCAGTCCTAACCCCAGAGGTATATATTACCCCATGAGGTATTGCCACGAGAGTTTAACCACTCAAATTCAGTATAAAGCACAATGTTAAAGCATGTTCTAAATTATTCTGAAAAATAGCTGTTATCAACAGACTCAGGTTAATTAGTTTGTGTGTTACATTCATGCCAGATGGGATACAAAAACCTGTTGGGTGACAGCACTTTATTAGTAGGAGAGAAAAGATGCAGCGTATGTAAACATGATTGGTGTCTGAAGGCATTGCAGGGCTTCACAGAATGTATGTAGGTGGGATTGTTGATTGGGGATACAATGATGTCAAGTGATAGATAATAAAAAAGAGTCTTTCCTAATGATAACAGCAGAAAGAACAGACAAATTTAGCTAAGTACACTCAGAGACTACAGGAATGGAAAGGGGGAGAGAGAGGCTGTCCAGAAAATTAAAAACATGTGGATTAAAGAGGAATTGGTTTTTACCTGGGGTCAGTATTGTGACTTTTGTGACTTGCAGCATCTGAACACGTGGGTTTGACATCAGTTCCAGGAGTTTGGTCTCCAACTGATCAGATTACAGTAACATCCATTTCTGGTATGAATTTCTGCCTTACGTTTTCCACCTCAGCTCAGCTGTGGGAATGGAGGAGTGGATGGTTCTGGCGGATATGGAGTAGGTTATTCTTTTCCTTCAGCCTTCAAAACTGCGCCAGTATTGCTCTATGATGCAGGCACTTCCTCCTATTCTCTCTCATCCTTGTTTCCCAGACTCAGCTAGGTACTAGCACAATTCTCTACGTGTAGGTTTGTTGGCCACAACCTGCATGCAGACAGTCCTTGTCAACATCCTGTATCATCTGGAATGGATGAGATAAAAAGATTTCTGCTGGCACTGCACAGTGCATGGCTCCTTCAGTCCAAGCTATTCCTCACCTCACAGAGAGCTGAAGTGAGAAATTTGAATATGGCCACTTCAATTGCTTTGGGAAAGAGCTCTGTCTATTAGAGTATAATTCTTGTTCCGCTAAGAAGCCATTAGAAAACAGATTTTAAAACTTTGTGACATGAAAATTGAAGTAAAAGACTTGTGAAGGAAAACAAAATAAAGAATCCCATCTGCTTTCCTGAAACTAGTTACTGCTCTGATTATATAATATTACATATTGGGCTCACTTGTCTTTTAATCTACAAACGGGAGGTAATGGAAAAATGGTATGCAGAAAAGTATGCCAAAAGCAGCACAAATAGTGTTACAATAATTCCAAAACCCTCTGAAGGACTCAGGCCCTGTTTTATTGTCCCCGTGCACACTGCTGTTAGCGAAGGGTGTGAGACTGCGTGTCTGGAGCAGCTGTAGCTAACTTTACACGCCTTGCTCAGAAGCCTCCATGAGAAGAACGATTGTTGTAGCATCTTTCTTCAGCCAGAGGAGAATGATGGGCACCTCTGGGGAGACTCAACCCACCCAAGCCATGAATGGCTCTTGGGAGTTGCTTGTCTTGCTTCGTTGATTTTACAGGAAATGAGGACAAGTATTCTATTCTCACTTATATCAGGTGTCTAAAAAAAGTGAGATTAATCTGAGCTGAAAAGTCAAATGAGCAACTCAGACTGATAATCAGGAGGGATGAGGTAGAAAAATGGTCAGAACTAAAAGAAATAAGTGTCAGTGTCTCTTTGCAGCCTGAGAAGGCTTTTTGGAAGGTTTGGTGAAGAATGCTGGACAGTATCGTGGAGAGCGGATGTGCTCTGGGAGTCTGTGGAGTCCAGGGAATAGGAGCAATATGCCATGAGTTCAAGAACAAAATGCATATGTATTTAGGAAGTGATTTTGTTATGGCAGAGACTTGAACCAAAAACCATAAAAAATTAAAGTAGCATGAGACCATGAATTCTTCTCTGCTAATTAATTAGCATTTATCCCATTCTCTTTTTGAGTCACTATGTTATGGTTTCACAGACGCTGAACAGGACAGATATTTTAACTACCTGTAAGGCTTGAGAACCAGAGTGACTCTACCATTTGCACACAATAGATCCACTGCAGGAAGAGTTGTGGCATGAGGGAAGTCCACAGAAAATGAAGCTCAGTTTGGAGCTGTCTTCAGAAATACAACACCAAATTCCTGAGTTGCTAACACAACTGGAGTCAATGGACTTGCTGAGTTCACCCAAATTAATTCTGATGTATTTTGGTATGAGGTCAAGCCCAGGTCTCAGGGGTCTGACAGAATTAAAATGTTTTCAGTTAGCTCAGTATCATTTTGAATCATTAACTCTGAGATGTAATAAAGACCTAATGATACCACTCTTAACTATTTCATTTTGAATTCTTTTAAAGTGAAAAAGAGCTACTGTTCTTGGGTGGACTCGCAAGTGATGGGTGAGTACCAGATGTGGTTAGAATAAAGATGACTGTCTGCTAAAGTAATAATGCTTGAAGTTCCATTTAAAAGTATTTCAAGACATAGCTGCCTAAAGGGGTGAAAAGATTCCTTTTGCAGTTATAAATTTCTCATTCTTACTTCCCTGAAGTATCATAGGAGTGATGGAGAACACAATATAGCAATTAGGTTCTGCAGCTAAATTCCTCGGCAGAGATGTGTGTTGTAGCAAGCAAAAAAAAATATGTATTTTTCTATAGCTGTAAAAAAAAATATAGAAAACTACTGACAAAGCCTTGTACAGACTCCTGTGATGTTTTTATCAATAAATAGTGGAAGAAATGCATATAAAGCCAAATAGAATCACCTGCCAATTGCTGCTTACCTATATTTCACCTCAGCTCAGTGGACCTTGACCTGTGTTAGCCTGGAGAGTCACCACTTCAAGGTAATATATTTTTAAAACTTTTAAAAAATTGTTTGTCATGTTATGGAGGTGGCAAGAAGAATTACATTAATTATGTAAATCAAATGTTTCAATTTGATTGATAAGGGAAGTATATGATACAGCAACTACTTTGAGAGTCTTGTCTAATTGTTGTGTCAGTCTGACTTGTTTGTTGAGGCAGCCGATTTCATCCCCCTAAGACATTCTGTATCTGTTTTCAATTGCCAATTTCTTAGCTGTATCTCACGAGAGGAAAAAAGCCCTTTTAAGAATACGAACTACATTTTGTATGTAAGTTTATTAATTCAGATGAATGGCATTATGGAAAGTTAAGAAAAAATGAGCTCTGACTGGCAAAACTTAGTAATCTTACTACTTCAACATACTAGCATTCTTCATTTCCTTCTGATTTCCATTCCCTTTTGGAAGAAGGCTAGAAGAAAATATGACAAATATCAAAGGCAAGTAAACCCAGATTTGTCACAATGGATTATTTTGCTTTTATTTGGGACTTAAAAATTATAGTTTTAATAACACAAAATTCTGCCTTTCCTTTCACTTGACCATTTCATTTCAAGGTCACAGCGTAACATTTTCTGAATATCATGAAATAATAGCCAAGATTCTGTGAAGCAGCCCAAAGTAAAGAGAGAGAAGCACTGAAACAATGAAGCCTTCATTTTGAAATAGCTGGTTTGTGAATATTCTTGACAGGAATTAGTTGAGATACAGTAAAAATGTCTTTGGGTGTCTGGGCTTCTAGTTAAAGTTGAAAGCATAACAAAGTAGGAATTTGATCACTCTTTCTTGTGTTCATTACATCCTGTATTTCCTATGTAGGCTTTCCTTCCCCAACAGAATTTGCTCTTAGAAATGAGCTGCTGTTATGTCCTCTATTCTTGAACTGTTGACAGGTCCCTATAAAGTACAGTGGCCATAAAATGTGTGCTCTGCTGCTACGGGAATACAGCATCATTCTGACGTAACGGGAAGAGTACTGGTAACTTGACCTAGTATTGATCCCAATAAAGAGGTTTAATCCCAATAAACTCTTCAGTAGTATTTCTTTAGATTATTGTCATATTTCATCTTTTCATTCATAGAAAGAATAGAGGTTGCAAAATATCCATTTAAGTCATCCTCCTCTTTGGAGATCTCAAAAAGCATTGCTTCCATAAAAAGGACACGATAGTTTATGCTTGTTTTGTATTAAAATGCTGTGAAAACATTTGTCTTTAGAGCAATATACTGTATTCTTTTTCTATCTAAATGAAATTATGCTCTTAAGCCAATTTTCAGAAAGGAGGTGCTAATCTTCCTTGCTTTTTGAACAAATCAACTCATACATTTGTGTTCCTAGAAATGGCTGTTTTGTAATACGTAGTCAGTGAACCCTAATATTCTTGAGCCTGCTAGCTAAATTGATATTGTGTGACCAGGAAAGGGCACTGCAGAGAAAAAAAATGAAAAGAATAAGACATCTGAAAGTTGCATATTTCAGTTCAATAGTTCACTTTTATTAGCATTGTATTTTAATATGTACTTGACTAGCCAGGCATTTATTTTCTCATGGAAAGCTCACACAAGGACTGAAGAGGATGAAAGATTAGAACTGATCTTCAAAGAAACTGGCACAATATTAACATATGAATGGAAATGTAATCCGTGTTTTAGATCACTGAAGAAAACAAAAAAATGTGAAGTGCTTGAATGATAACAGGCTCTAAAAAATATGTTTATGGGGCCCAAGAAGAAATTGGGAATGGAGAGCAAATGATTCGGATTTAAAGATGGTTGAAAAACAAAAAGTGATATTTTAATTCCCAGAACCTTGAAATGTGTATATTCAGATTTTCATCTATTCCTAGGGAGTCACACTTAAGACAATTCCAAACTAAAATCATGATTCTTCTGGTTCTAATTCAGACATAGGAAAAAAACATCATGAGAGCAAAATTTTACCAGTTTGTGATGGCAGAGATCTTACAAGGTAAGCCTGCAGAATTTGGCCACCATCAAAACCAAACCTATATAACTTAGGTCTGAACTTTGAAGCCTCATCTGAAACTTAAATCTGATCTGAAGACAATCACTGCCCATCTATCTATAATAAATATAATGAAAACAGACAGGAAACCTTTCTTCCATGCGAACTGTCCATACAGTTCAGCAATGACCTATTACCAATGCAGCACAACAGAAATATCTAATAGGATTAAAGTCAACATCATTGGCACCGAGAAAAGGTCATCTAGAACCTGAACATGGCTGATAAGCACTCTGACCCATCCTTTTACGTGTTCTGTACTGTTGCCAATTGCTACAACATCTGAACAAATTCCTGGGAAAATAGATTAATACTAAAACAAAACATGCAGTGGAGGTATTAAATTTCTGGCTTTTTGCCTCCTTCACATTATTAAAAAAAAATCATGCAGTTAGATTTGGGGAAATTTAGGAAAGGGAAGGTTATAAATCCCCTCTAAGTACTTTTCTGTGGAAAAAAAATAATAAAATTTTTATGCAGCATTGTCTTTTGATTGTCAGATTCTAGTCTTATCCAAGCCCAGTTGAGGACCTCTTTCCTAGCTAAAGAATGCTCCAGCATGCTTCATAACCTGTTTTTCCTCAGAGAAATAGTGAAATAATTGTTTCTATGCTACCCAGCTCTGCATTATGTAAAGAATAAATTAGCAATTGGTCAAGGACTGGAAAAATATTAGATTTGGGGTTGTTTGGTATTTATTTTTTCAAAGTATACTTGTTCAACGGAGAGAAAAATTAATACCTAAAGTATAACTTTATTCTATAAAAAAGGGATTAACTGGCAACTCTTCCAGTGTAGTAAAGTAAGACTGAATTTTTTTTCTGATTTATTTCATTTGCAATTCAGATACAATGTTACAGGATTCAGTGAAGATATTCTGGCTTTAAAACAGAAAAAAGATAACAGGGGCCCCAGGGGACCAGGTTTACATCAACCTTTCCAGACTACAAAGTAACTTCCAGGTCTTACTACTGGCATAAGAGGCAGAATTAAGGTATAAACACCTACAGTCTGCTTCTGGGCTGTTTTTTCTAGGCTGAATTGAGCCAAGTTGTGTGTGGATGGGGCATCTCTGTGTCACAGGGAAAGCTCAGCAAGGATGGGCTGCTGTCCTTCAAGGAGAAGGTGATACCACCCTTGGCTCTCTAGTTAATCCTAGTACTGAGTTATTAATCCCTACACAAAGATGAAGTGGTAATGTGGTCTCAAAATTCCTTTTTTAGTGTTAAGGAAAATGTCGTATTTGTTAGAAGAACCAGGCTGAAGTGTTTATCCCTGAACCTATAGGAGAAAGAAGCTGATGGAAGGATTTTAAATAGCATTTGAGGATTTATCCTGGCCATAGGCAGAAATGTTGGCCTTACAAAGACTAACTCCACACAAGCTGATGGTACAAAAAAAACCCCTGTTTCGGAATCCAGGGGTCACCACTCTGCTTTGCTGCAAGGATTTCTGTGGCTTTACATGCCATAAGACTGCAGTAGCAGTGGAGGATGAAGCTGTCCAGAGGGGACTTAGAGCATTACAGTGAAGGCAACACCTTTTTAGAAAGGTATTGCAGTTCAAGCAATGACAAGTATAGAAAGAAAGGAAACAGTCTAAAAATATTATTGGTAGAAGTGAGGGGCACTCAGCCCTGGTCTTCGCTGCCCCTCAAATGACCAGTGCCCATGCAGAGCTGCAGCAGGTTCTGCTGGGGCTGGGTGTCAGAGTGGAAGAATCTCAGGACAAGACTGAGGCCTGGGGCAAAACACAAATGCAGATGCATTATTTTAAGCATATAGATATCCCTATTAAAGAAATAAGTAAAACCCCTGTAGGCTTGATTCAATGGCACTGCTTACGTAGTGAAGCTACTCATGTGCTTAAATGTCTTCCCTGTCCTGAGGTTTGAACCTGACAGGTCATGAGGGAGTTAAATTTGTTACTGCCTCTTGACAGTTTTGTGATCCATAAGAACAAAGGCTAATGGGCTCAGAGAAATTTGCAGTGGCCAGGTACCCTTCTCACAAAGCTACCATTTAGCCCTTTCACAGAATCACAGAATGGTTGAGGTTGGAAGGGACCTCTGGAGGTCACCTGGTCCAACCAACCTGTTCAAGCAGGGCCACCTTATGGAAAGCCACATCACAGTATCCAAAACCTGAGCAGGCAGGTCTGTTCCCTTAGGTCACAGCAGAAAGGTGCTTACGGGGCTGTGCACGGAAAGCTGCTTTATGGCCGTTTTCATTTTTCTGGGTGTAGAAAGGTTTGCCGATTCAGCATTTCCCCCCCCAACACTAAATTCAATTAAAAGAATAAAAACAGCAACAAATAATTAAAGACCAGTATTTATTCCCTAAATTTGTGTTTTGTGCAATAAGAAGAATCATCCTTTCAGTTTCCGTGCAGTTTTCTTAAACTTTTTGTAAAGCCATCTGGGCATACTCATAAGAATCTATCATCAGGCTTATTCCCTTGTGCATGTTATTGCTAGTTTATTTCCCATCTTGCAAATGTTCAGAAATGTCAGTTTTCAATAAAATCTTCTTAGCTAGAATATTGGAATTCAGTTACAGCAATACACTCCTAAGTCAAAAAATGAGCCAAACAATTTTCCCTGCACTATCTTCTGCTCAGTCACAGTCTTGCAATTTTGGATTTTAGCACACGCACGAAAAAAGAGCTGTGAATAAGAGACCTTTGCCTGCTGTTCATCTTCTAAATTATCTGAAATATTTAACTAAAAATTTGCTTTTGTCCCCTTCCCCTAGTACAATATTGTTTGAGATTCAGTCACCTGCATACCTGATATATCCGTATTTTCTGTTTGACATTTTTCTCTATGAATACTGGATAGGATTTTCTTATTATAATGGTTTGAACTTTAGAGAAACAGTGATATATAAACAAATCTTCTGATTATTTTTCACAATTTTCAGCAGCATGAGAATTGAAGTGTAAATGAGTGGCTCTCCCAGCTGAAAGAAGAGAACATTTACCACTGTGCCTTCTGGAACAGACCTGTGGGAACTTCCCTGGAGGAATTAAAAAAGACAGTTCACATGTATTAAAGCAGAACAAATGAGAGAGACAAGGAAGACAAGGTTCAGGAGATAAGAATAACAATCTTGCTAACCGTAGATGATTTGCATTTAAATATCAGAAGCTAGAATGAGCAAATAAAAAAAAAAATTACTTGCTTTTTTTCCCCATGGTTAGTGTCAAACAGTGTAAAAATATATGACAAGATGGGTTCTTAACATCATACATACACAGGAGAAAATGGAGCAGTACAAATAAGTATTTGAAAATTCCTTTAACTGATATTGGATCATGCACTTTGACATATAGGTTCTAAACTTCCCCTGGTCAAAAACTTTATCTGAATTTATTCCATAAACCTTATTCCAAAGCAGCTATATGGAGAAATAACGGATTAATGCACACACATACCAAAAAAAAAAAAGCTTATTAATGCTAAGTTGAATCCTGTAATGTCTTGTACAAGCTATATTTGTGTGAAAAATTAGAATAATTTTCATTGTGTCTAATTGAGCCTGTGCAAGTAACTAATATGTACACACAGCTCTTTGAATGTACATTCCCAGTTCTCGGAATGTTATTTCCCACCCTGATGTTCTAACTTGCACTATTTATCCTTCTGTCTTTACATTATTCATCCTTACATCCATACAAAACACATTGCTTTCGGTCTATGCGCTAAAGTTAATTGGGTCAGGATTTTCCACAGGTCGTTTGCTCCTCAAGCACAAGTTATGCGTAGAATCGTTTTGCCACTCTCTTTGAGCCTGATGCTTAACATGGTACAATCAGTTTATCTGTGGAAGTATCTATTTACCATGCTTAATCAATCAAATTTAGATACTTTCATGACTTCTCACAGTGGAGTTGTGTTGATGGCTTTGATCTCAAAACAGTAACTAAGACAGCAGCTGCTTTAGTGCTGTTTTGACTTAACAAAATGAAATGCAGCCTTCTAATTCTCACCTCGGGTAAGAGTTAAACTTAATGTATAGTAAAGTCTTTTACTAGACACCTTATAATTTCACACATTATTTTTTAACCCTTACCTTAAACAGCATGGTGGGTAAGTATTCCATCCATGAGACTAGAAATCAAGCTGGTTTGGATCCTGTCCTGCCTTCTGATCTGCTGAGTGACTTGGGTAAATCACTCAGGCCCTAAATTGCATTTTGTCGTGTAACTTGAATGCTGTTTCACGACAGAATAAATCCTATTGAGTCTGAAAGAGCTACAGCTGGGGAAAAATAAACCCCTACTGAGGCTACACATGCAGATAATTCAGATGATTGAAATATAAATGCTAGCATCTAACTTCAGTCAACTTCAACATTTTCTGACTATCTGCAAAGCAAATGCAATAATGGATCAGGTATGAACATTGAATTTTTATTGATTAGTGGATTCCTTGAAACTGTTACTTTTTTTTTAATTGAAAAGAAGTGGGAGATCTTTGCATCAGAAATTTGTCTCTTATCTAATTGTGTTTTCAACTATTCCCTTACACATTCATATATTCTGATAAATGTTCATAATAGGAAATTTCAAACACTTCAGATGATCCCCAAATGAGGCTGAGATGATAGGTTTCCCAGCTCATTGACATAAAATAGAAATCTAATTCTCTCTGTGGCTTCACCTAAGTTTGGATGAAGAGCCATAGTCTGAGAATACGGATCTGGAGCTGGGGTAAGCACCCAGCTGTTCTCCCCATGTTGTTCGGGTTACAGATAGGAAACCTTTACTGGCATATGTTAGAACAAAAGGCAATTTCTTTAAAGATCATAATGGAAAATGGGGTCTGGGATGGCTGGCTGTGACTTTCTCTCTTTTTTCTCACCTAGAACAGAAATTTCCTTCTGTCACGAATATCCTTTATTTGCCTAGCACAGAGATTGGGGACCTAGGCAACAGATTTCAGTACACGTGGGACTAGGTGCATCTTTTTATTGTGAAGAACATCAAGATTTATTGTTGCTCTAGGAGAGTATTGACCTTGGCGTCTCCTCAGTTAATATTTAACTCTCGGGTCAATAAATCTGGATATTCACTTATTTAGAAGTCAATATCAACTTAATTGTTATTGGCAGGATATACTGTAAGAACCTTTGGAGGCTGATAATTGAATATTTGTTACTAAAAACTATGAAGAATATATATATCATAGTAAAGACCTGATGCAGAGATGACAAAAATTATCTCACGATCATAAAATTTTTGTACATGGAGCAAGCAGTTGTGTTTGAGCAGAAAAAATGCTAAAAAATAGACACCACTTGGCAGTACATGTTTGGGGTTTGGTTCTTCCATTTGCTTAGATCAGTGGTAGCACAAATTATTTCAGTGGATTAGAAATAGAACCAAGTTTCTAATTCCCATTAAAAATGATTACATGGTAATTAAATTAACACATAGCCAATATTTCAAGGGAGGAAAAGTACTTTTTCTGTCTGATTGCCTGGATATCTGTTAAGCATAAGCATGTTCTGAATGTGGGTATTTTTATGTTTTTAATCTTTGTGTATTCATCATGTACCAAGCACAATAAGGGCCTTGATCCACATCTGTAGATAACAAAGTAAGGCATCTGCTAATAACACTATCCTCTTCTGGTGCAGCATGATGCCATGGTCCTAGCCACAGGAAAAGGAGTGGGATCTGGGCTGCCAGCTCTCACTATTCCCGTACTCGTAACCATCTCCTGGCTGATGAAGTGCTCTTCAGCTGTGCTGAATTTATATGAGATAGCTGTAGCACGTCACCTGCCCAGCTACATTTAGAAGTGGAGAAGCAGTGAACTGCAATACAGAGATAATTTTTCACACCCAGCATTTTGTTTGCTCCTCCAGATCCAGTATTGTGCTTTCTTCCTCCCCATTGACACTGAGGGTCTCCATGGGAATGACACAGACACCTATGTGACTAATGACTTGAATAAAAGGAATGTATTACATCCTTTCTAATTTCTGCTTATCATTAGAAATTAATCTAAAGTTCTGCCTCTTGGAAATGTCTTCCAGTTCAGGTGCTTTTAACATGCTGTAAACATAGTCATGCCCACCATGAGATTGGTGGAGGTTTGGGTACCTCACTGTGACCAGCAAGACCCTGGTAAGGTTTGCTTGGTTCTTCTGGGGAGCTGCTGTGTCTGAATTACTCCTAATGAACAACAGAACCCAGCACTCCCATTGAGACTAATAGGAACATTGTTTGCCCTGCACAGAAGCAGAGAAGGATGACAATGATTGCATCTGTTTTCATCTGGGGACTCATATGTGTCCTGCTCCTTGGCACTCTTTCTTTTAACTTCTTGTGTAGTCCTATGATGCACAGGAAATAAAAATGGAGAAGGAAGAACCTCTCTGGGGCTAGAATCTCAGCCTGTGTGATGGTCAGATACTGGATATATTACCATTTATTAGTAACTCCCACACAGTAGAAAAACATGATCACTCAGAATGAAGAGGCAAACAGTTAAACAGGTGGCAACAGGCTGATTCAAGAAGAAACAAAGATTTTGTTATATATAGATAAGTTAATATATGTATTAAGACACATAAACATTGCTTTTATAAATAGAAATCAATTAGTCTTCTGAGATATCTAGCTTTATTAATTAGTATGATGGAAATTTGAGTTGGCATGCATGTAAATAAATTACTTTTGAGATTGTAAGATTTCTGAATTCAGACTTTATTTATCCCAAACATATAACAATACTGGGCAAGTCAAGGTCTGTCAGCACTGTGACCCTAATGATCTGACTAAAGTTGTTGAGTGAAGTAAATATGAGGTCTACTAAGTAAATAACTGAAAACGTACATGACATGGCTGTGGAGAGAAAGGAGCATGACTGAGAGACAGGCTTTCCTGCAGTTCTTTTTTTCAAAGGTAAATTCTCTGATGTCTATTGTTCCTATCCAGACACAGGGCTATGAATATAAAGAAAATAATCTTTGTAATGGGTTTTTCTCCTTTAAGCCTCAGTTTTAATGAAATTTATTCTACTTAAATCTTGCCTAAATTTAGATTAAGGACATGTCAAATCAACAGCAACCTAGTCTGTCTGTTCTCCAAGAATAGACAGAATATTGCCCCTGTAGGTGCTTATAACCATAACATGCCCTTCTTTTTAGCCTAAGTGTTCCCTGGGTGCCCAAGCGTAGCTGTTCAGTTGCACGGAGTAGTAGGAGTGAGATGAGATCCCATATCCTGCCTGAGAGTTCTTTGTAGCCAGATGGCCACCCACCTCTGGCAAAATTCCCAGAGAGAGTGCCAACATTAAAATGGTCAGCACTGTAACTAGTAGTGATGCTCCCCCCATCCCGCCTTTTTTATTGTTATTTTGCAAAACAGGTTAATAATTAAGAGTTGTCCACCAAGAAGTTGGATTTTGTGCATCGGTTTCAGGGAGCTTTGAAGTTACATTACAGGGTATTTCATGTTTCATTTCTGTTGTGCAAAAATACAGTATTCTTATAATAACTCCAGCAGCTTTCTGTGACTGTTTGCTGGGATGAACTTAATTAAAGAATGGGTATTTACCTCACTTACCATTAACAGGCAACAGGAATAAAAGTCTTATGGAGCATGATAAAGTAAAAGCAAGGTAGAATTTGTAGACTAGAAAGGATAAACTTCATCAGACTCTAAATAGTTCAGCAAATGTAGTATATGAAGACCCAGCAGGCATTTTAAGACAAGGTAGAAAAATAAGCAACAGCTGAAATGGCATGAGTCAGCTGGTGGGGTTAAAAAAAAATAAAAAAAAAATATGCAGGGAATGTGTTATAGTTAACAGATGTGGTGGCACTTTAGGAAATTGCTGTTGCACATCTGAAGCTGTGTTTCCAGGGCCTGATGCATAACACCTGGGACCACAATGCTCCTGCTCTCCTCCCTCTCATTGCACTCACCCTCTCAGTAATAGTGGTGAGCAGAAACCTTTCGGTACCTGGCACAGTGTTCTTGCAGATGGATGTCGTTATATCTGCTCATTTTGGACAGGACTCCTAGCAATGCTACGACTGTATTTGTTTGAATCTGACATTTTAGTCTTGTGAGAGGAAAGTGTTCTTGCACTCCAACTGGTGTGCCCAGGGCATTTCTTCAGCTGGCTGCTGTGGGAACGGCACGTCCTTCTAGTATGGACGCTGGAGCAAGCCTCTCTGCAGCAGTGGGGAAGCTCACAGGTACCTGGGAGCTGAGCAACTCACACTGGATTATATCTGCCACAGTGTTGTCATTTAAACTTTTCATTTCGTTATACTTATGGGGCTGAAGTTGGGTCCTGTTATATAAACAGAATTTTATATATATATAAACAGAATTCCTGTTTTCAGCAGTTCTATTAAAACAGGAAGAGCAAGTTCCTGTTTGCCTTTTCTCCTTCTAGACACTTAGGTCCTGCTTGGCTTGAAGAGGAGGGGGACAAAGCAAGCTGATGCAAAACACTGCCTGTGCTCCTGGAATAATATTCAGTGCTGTGGATTGAGGATTGTCACTACTTTACTTGCTGGCCTAAAATGCAAAAGACACAGAGCAGCAGTTCTGGCCCATTAAGTTCTTGTCCTTAGGAGAGAGCTGAGTAGCGTGGATGACAAGTGGATGAACAACATTGGCATTTTTTACCAATTTCTTGTACTCTGTGTGGGCACTTCACCTTAGGACGGGTGACTTTCCCTCTGGGGTTTTCACCAGCAGAAATCTGAGGCAGATATTTTAGGCATCATGGACCGCTCTAAGAGCCAAGTGTATTAGTGAGGTAATAATTATGTTAGGAACTTCTGTGGGCCAGTGGGATTCTTCTCAGAAGTGATGTGACCAGCAAGCTCATACATATATGTACCTCCCAGGAAGCAAAGCCTTGAAGGGTTGAAGGAGGAGGGAACCAGACTCTTTTCAGTGGTTCCCAGTGAGAGGACGAGGGGCAACGGGCACAAGTTGGAACATAAGAGGTTCCACTCAAATACGAGGAGAAACTTCTTCACGGTGAGGGTGACGGAACCCTGGAACAGGCTGCCCAGGGAGGTTGTGGAGTCCCCTTCTTTGGAGATTTTCAAAACCCGCCTGGATGCAGTCCTGAGTAACATGCTCTAGCTCTAGGCAATCCTGCTTCAGCAGGGGAGTTGGACTAGATGATCTCTATGGTCCCTTCCAACTCTAGAAATTCAGTGAAATTCAGTGAAATTCAGTGAAATAGATTTTAAGGAGGACATTTCCTTACAGAACCCTGATGATGAGATAGTCGTGCAGCCACCAAGTTGAATCTCAGCATTTCTCTCCTGAAAGCACAGAAAGGAGATAGGATTCAGGAAATGCTATCTCCCAATCCTCAAAATCACCTCCTCTGCCGAAGCCTGCTGGGAGCTCTCGTGCAGGAGTGGTTGCATACTGCTGAGATGTTTCTGTTTAAAACAACAGTGTCAATATTCTGCTCTGGTTTGTGTAGAGCTCTCACCACTGTACTGCTGAAGACTTTTGAAAATGCTGTAAGCAACGTGATTATCTACCACCATGTGCAGCTCTTTTCTTTCCCCAAGGAGGAACTTTGCAGGTGTCTTTGAAGATTATTTAATAAAAAATAAGCATACTGTGCAATCTGTTCTTGGAAACAATGTTAAAGGTGTGTTTAGAAGGAAAAAAAAAAAAGAAGGGGGTTTCTGATGGTGCTGCTGAGTGGTTGTGCTGTGGCCTGATCTTGCCTCTGGAGGACCTGCCTTCCCAAGCAGTGGGCATGCACTGGGCAGCTCCAGTCAGTGTCCCCAGCAGCAGGGCCCCATGGTGTAGTCCCTCCCAAAGTTTGGGATGTGCTGGGAGTAGGGAGCACTTTGAATGCAAGGCTAATTTTGCTGGGTTGGGTATATTAGGAATTGCTTCAATAGGAACAAACATCTTTGAAGCTATTCCTGAACAAGATTCTCTCTCTAGTTCTGTATATCGAAGATGCCTGAATTCTGGAAACAGCCTTTCGCAGCATGGCCTGTCAGGAATAATAACCCCTGGTGAAAGCTGAACTTTCCAAGGAGCAAAATGTTGAAATGGCAGGTTTAACAACAGAAGTGTTGAAATAACACATTGTTTCAACACCTTTTCTGTCACCATCCTGAGTACCTGGCATGCAAAGGTAACAGCTGTTTGTGAGACATTTTGGAGATCTTTGGTTGTAGTCTCCCTTTATGGAGGAGTGAAAAGAGTGTGATAGTGGCAGTTTTTAAATTTGTAGTGAAATCTGTTCTCGTGAAAAGCACCTGATCAGCAGAATAGGAGATGCATGTCTCTTTTAGGAAGACGACAGGGTTTTGTTGCTGAGGCAACAGTGGTACATGGGAAATGTAGATTCAACTTTTGACTCCAGCACAGTTTTTCTGTGTATCCATAGGATCAGTTAGGCATTGTGTCTGTAAAGTAACTTGATTTTCTGATGGTGTGATTGATAGTATGTGTTTAAAGACATGGTCAAATGATGACCTTTTTTCTGTCCACTTACATTGTCTATTTTATTTGTAAGCAGTATAAGCTCCTCAGAACCAGAACCATGTGTCACTGTGTGTTTTTCCAAATGCCTAAAACAAAACAAGGCCATGGTTAGGTCCCAGGGTGCTGTCATAAGACACAAATTAACAGGAGTGCAAAAAATACTTAAAGCTCATTCAAGTTAATGGAAAAACTGCTTTGTCCTTTCAAATGTTTGGGGTTTTCCCTTTAAAAAAGCCAAATTCCATGATGATAACTCCACTGAATATAAGTTTGAACAAAATTTAAAGCCTAGATTGTCAGCAGATCCAGTGGATCTGGCCCTGCTGCTGCCAGGGCTTCGCCTGTCATGGCTTAGAACAGTCATGTGCTTGAGGGGGCTGGAAGTTGTGTTTCCATGGTTATGTAGCTCCCGACTTTCTTTTAATAACCCAGACAAGAGATTTGTTAATGTTCATTACTGATAATGGGAAGTTGAAGAAAAAAATAACTCCCATGGGCTTTGGATTTTGTTCTGTACTGTGCAAAGAAGAAACATCAGGTGAAAAAATAGCAACAATTCATCCACACAAGCCAGAAGCTACTTGAAAACAGCAAAATGTGGCTCTTATGCCATCGCTTGTGAACCGCTCAAAAGTCAAAGCACAATGCATGTGCTACTGTTGCAAATGAACCTATCCCAGTCTAGATTATTTACCTGTGTTGTCAAATTTGTGAAGAGAATCATGATATAGGAAGTGTTACTATTGCAGACAACGGTCCATTCTTTGTCACTGCATCAAATTCCAGGGATCCTAATAAAAAGGACACTATACCTATGAATAATATGTTGAGAGATGCTCTTATCTTCTGCATGAAGGTGTGTCAAGATCCTTATTTTCTGTGGTCAATTGAACAGTAATTGGTGTTAATGATCAGAACATAAAGTTACCATTATGGCTCTCAGGGCTTTTTAAAGTAGTTAAGTGAGTGATTCAATTTTAATATCAATTATCTTTTCTTTGCTAAAAGCTGCAAAGTGAGTGATTCAATGTTAATATCAATTATCTTTTCTTTGCTAAAAGGGCAGTTACAAAGGAAATAAACTGGCTTTGTGCATACACTGAGGTTTACAATTTGTTGAGAAAAGATGTATGTTCAAGATCAGAAAATCTATTTTAAAATAAGGATAAAAACAAATTCATAAAAACAAGTTAGCAACTATTATGATTCCAGATCAAAAATATTCTTGGACAAGAAGCCTTAAAGAGCATGAAAATACATTCTGAAAAAATAACATTGAAAAAAATGAATGCCGTACCTGCTACAGTTCATGATAGCTGATGGCAAAAATGGAATCGGGAAGATCTGGTTTGTACAATCAATGCCATTATATTCCCTGGTGACCTTCAGCATGTCACTTAGGTGAAAATGTTCACAATTTTCACCTTGATTTCTCAGAGGAACTGAAAAAAGTATAACTTGAGCTAGGGTTGTTCTGCAGCCTTGAGAATCAAACCTCGCCTTTACATGGAGTTAGAAATCATATTTGAAAATTATACTTCACACATCTGATTTTAGACAGACACAATTGATCTTATTACCTCCAATTCTCCAATTATGATGAGTAATGATGGGCAAATACGACTGAAATTTCTCCAATTATGATGAGTAATGATGGGCAATAATGGGTCATTTCCAAGTGTAACAGTTCTTTTTCTCCATTGCACTGCAGTGTTTGTATACAAAGAGGTACAGAAGTGTAAAATAGTATTTAATATCATAATCGTTTCAAATTACTTTATCATAACATTAAAGGAATTCAGGAAATGCAGATCCAGCTACTCTTTTAGGATTTAATTTGATTAGATGCTTGAAGAAGAGCCTAATTTATAGCCTATAAGCTGTATCATTAAAATTAGTCAGTTTATTGATAGCTTTAAGTATTAGTAGCCATCCATAGCAATCACAGGAGTGATGAAAATACTTGCTGAATGCAATACTTGAAGGGTTTTGGCTTGTGAAGAATGTACCATATTAAACCCATATTTTAGTAGTGATATAAAATGACCACTACCAGAGTCTGGTTTAAAAGTTGCTGAAACGGTTTTCAGCAGAAATGGGAATATTTTCATTATGTTGAGCAGATTAAAGGAGGTAGATATTAAAATGCTAATTCATAGATATCTAATCATGGCTCATAATCTTAAAAACTTGTAGAAGTAAGATTATCCTTTCACTGAAAGATAAATTACAGTTAACAGTATTCACGTGTGATCATTGAAAATGCTTAGGAACTTTCTTAGAATGATTACAGTTTATTGGTCTTCAGTGCAAAAAGGAAATCAGTATTCTTATTCATATGGTACTGAGACATTATACTCATGTGTAAATATCTCATTTATCATTTTAATAACCAAGAGAAGGTAGGAATGGCTGTACCAGCTCAGGTCTAAGTGCCACATAGCCCAGAGCAGTATTTGCAGTGGCAAACAATTCTTAATTTCTTGGACACACATCAGAGCTAGGACAGCTAGGACTCTCTCAAGTCTAGCAATTTTTGATTCAGGTACTTCATTGACTCCATACTGAAGGGGCACTGCTGGCACGTGTCTGTTAGTACCAAGGAGACAGTAGCTCTGGTTGGAGCTGAGTTATCTGTGCAAGTAAGGAGCTTGTAAGGTGCTCAGGGGTCAGATGGGATTTATGAGATACCCCTATCTCCTGTGGGTCCTAATACGTTTAGGTGGCTCTTTGCTGACACAATTCTTATTATTGGCACCACTTAGAATTCCTCTGAGGATAAGGAGCCAAAGAACATAAACTTCAGGACATTACATCGCTCAGTGCTACAGTGACTATTTTATTTTTCGTTGGAACACGCTGTACCCCTAATGAAAAATCTTAAACTTGATAATAAATGTCCTGTTTCATCACATAGGCATTAATTACTTCTTCAAATGAGCTGGTTTTGAAGTCTAAGTACTGAGATCTAGTTCTGAATCAAAAGGTAACACTCACCTCTTTGAAGGGGACCAGAAGCAGATAAAAGAGTGAAGACAACTCATTTTTGCCAAGAGAGAGCTGCCCTGAGAGAAGAAACATTCTCTAAGGCCAAATTCATGCAAGACTTTAAGAACTGTTCAACACTGAAGAAATGTGTTCAATGACACATTTCACATGCATAAACTGAGATTTTTAATTACCTAGTTTAGCTGGAGTCAAGAATATTTTGCAGTCAATAGTATAGTGAAGATTTTAAGAGAAGCATAAGAAATATTTTCTAAAAGTCAAGGAGGATCTTGAAC
The DNA here is from genome assembly GCF_001431845.1 of Calidris pugnax. Classification (NCBI taxonomy): domain Eukaryota; kingdom Metazoa; phylum Chordata; class Aves; order Charadriiformes; family Scolopacidae; genus Calidris; species Calidris pugnax. Next base: position 47,147,166 of record NW_015094506.1, read on the forward strand.
AACAGATGCAGAAGCCAATTTAAAGTCCTGAAATCCAAAGAGAAGACGGTGCAAATTACAGTCTGGAAAGAATTATATGAACTTAACAAAGACTTTTACTTATTTTTAATTGATACAAATTCATGGGTATTTCAGAACCAATAAACATAAATTCGTAAAATAATGATTGACTTGTCTCAGTCACAATAGACTTAATCAAGCTGTTCAGAGAACTCATGCAGTTCATAAAGCTCTGTTCTTTCTCTCCTGAAAAAGCTGATTCTGGGATATTTACCAAAGAGAAGGTGTTGAAAAATGTCAAGAATATTTCATGTAGAAATGTAATAAAAATATGAGACACAACTTCAAAATTATTTTTTTTATCTTAAAAAATTTCAAAAGCTATTTCACTAGATAATTGAAAAAGTCTGGTTCAACAAAAAATAAGGAAAAAATCTCTAATTTTGTTACTGTATTTTGTAGAAAGGTAGAAATATTAAGTTCATTAATACCCCTTTTTTTTTTTTCTGGTGATGTTTTAAAATGCTTCTCCTGTGACAAGAGGTTATTCAATATCAAAGCAATTTTAAGTATCTTCACCCTCCCAGATATGTAAAACCATTAATAACCCTTATATTTCTACATCATGTCCCTGTCTCAGCTATGCAAATGATTTGTCTCATGGCACAGCGGCTTCCCCTCATTCTGGAAGACCATAACTATCCATGGGGCCTTTGGTGATTCATAGGTAACGCTGTCAAACTGAGAACTTTCTCCGATACAAAACAAATCAGTAATTGTTAGCCATTTGACTGTTTAATATGTGCATGTTGATTTGAAAACTCATTATGTGGGTTTATAGGTGTCTCCAATATTTGTACCTCCAGGTTTGATCTTTGTCACTTGTGGTTGTTTTACATATGCAAAATCTAACTAATGATTTCGGTTTACATTATGGTTAGTTTCTCATTTGAGAAGAAAAGAGATACAAAGATATTGTTTCACAAATAACATAACTAAATTGTATACATGTTATCTTCAGCCTTTTGCTGGAGCACCTGGGGCTGTTCAGTTTTCTCAGCTCTCTTCTGAAGCCTGAGCAACACCTTTGGCTGTGGTTCCATTGATGACAGTTGATTTAAGTGTTGCCCATCTCTACTTGCTCTGTACCACCCTTCGTTATGACACGCATAACTTTTGTGGAGCATGTGGATGACCAGATAAGGAGCTCATAACCAGGAACAAAAAAGTGGGTTTTGTTGGATGATTGCTGGGTTTTCTTTCAGAGTTATTTTGAATGTGGCTCCATTCCATCACTAGGGCCCCTGCCCTGTTCACAGTGGTCGCTGTTCACAAACGTAAACAAGTGTGACTGAGGAGAAGGTGGTGGTGTTACACTCAAAATTTTGTTTATGGGCAAAGGAGAAGCACACTACATATATGTAAATCCAAAAAATTATTGTTAGCATAATGGAAACCTTAACGGTCTAATTCGAGTTTCATTATTATTTCGGATCTATTTGTTACAATACAAAGAGTGTAATAATGCAACTAGAGTGCTTCTATACAGAAAAGGTCTCAATAATAGTAATAACATAATTACAATGTTAAAACACAGTTCTTAGTTTTCTGTGCTTTTCTTGGGGAATGCTCACCCTTGCGTTTCTCCTCTGAACTTATAGTCAGCAGCTTTGTGCTGATGGAGAGGATAAGACCATAAGCCATCAATCTCCAGACTCCTTTGCTGGGAAAAATCTAATGCTGGTGTTTCTGTTTTCTTTCTCCTTACTCTACCTATTTTCATACATTTACTAACACACATTTGCACATTTTGTATTGTTCATTGCTCCATGTTACACCCAAACTTACTATCCATGGTGCTCTTTATGTTAGATACTACTTTTTTCTTTTCTTTCTTACCATTAAAACCACCTTTGTCCCACTCCAGGTCCGCATTACTTTTCCTGCTGGTGAGTGGTTTATAGTGGTGGGCACCCCAGTGCCAGCCTGTGCCCTATCACTTATCATCCCAGACTCACACCCTTCTATGCTGCTTCTTGCCTCTCCCCTTCTCAAGGTCTCGACTATTGTAGCAGGCTTGTATTTCTCTTGTACAGATATGGGAGAGGCTGAACTTCAAACAGAAGAATACAATTTAAACTGTCCGTTATTTCATTTAGAGAATGGAAATGTGAAGTATGTTGGCTTGAACTGTGAACTTAATGAACTATTAGCAAATGTAATGGGGGTTTGCGGTTCGCATCAAAACTGTTCTGTGGTAAAAGCACTTCAGTTCTCACTCTTTCATTAAAAGCCCAAGGAGCACATGACAAATAAACTGCATTAAAAAAATCTACTGTCTTAACAACCCTGGTAACAAGGGTCAATGTACCAGTACTGTCCTCTTCTGTCCAGTAACCTGCTTTAGGAGATGGTTACATGAGATGCAGCTTTTGGTGGTTAAGGTGGCTTTGGTAGTTCCCGTTCCCCTCTTTCAAAGCCATATTTGACTATTTATCATGTTATTCTGAAAGAATCAGCTGTGTTTTCAGTTGTGCCACTTTAAACATTTGTGGTGGTGTATTGTAGACAGGTGCATGGAAATTTGGCTTAAAAAAAACCCCAACAAACCTTTTATTCCTGGAGTGCTGTCCTTGACTGGATCCCTTTCACGAGCTTGGGTCGTGGGCAGTTGCCCTGGCATAGCTGGGCTACGCTGCTCTGAAAATGGAGTAAGCAATAGCAGGATTTCAATCATATTCAGCAAATTCTTCCTCCTTTCCTTTTAATTATTTCAGAAATAACATATTTCGCTTCAGGTAGGGTTTGTGTATGCTTATTTTATCAGTAAATTTGGTGTGGTGAAAGAATTTTTAATATAATCAAGAGCAACAATGAAATCAAGCCAGTGGCAAAATACTCATGGATTAAATAAGCTAGGGCTTCCACTCAGAAGAGATGTCAGCTCTGTATTATTATCATCATCGCCATCATCTATTCTAAACTCTTGAATAATGCATGCCATAAAGCTTTTCTGAATAAATTTTCTTGAATTAAGTATTCCTTTTATAAAAGAAAGATAAAAAAGCAAACAAACCCCAACAACGTAACAATATACCTAACAAAAATCTTGTTAGGTTATCTCAGTGGTTAATTATACCTCTTCTTAAAATTCTCACCTTCTTTTATTTCTAAATCTGAACTTTCCTTACTTCAATTTGCAGTCACTGGATCTTCTTTTATCTTTATCTACAAGGTTGATGAGCCAGCTACAATCAGATTGTTACCCAAATTAGAATTTACAGTCCATAATCAAATCACCATTTTTTTAAACTAAATGGATTCAGACCTTTGAAGATTTCATTGCAGGCAATATTTTCTAATCCTTCAATCATCCTGAACCCTCTCCATTCTTCAGTTCTTTAATTCTATATGGCAGGAATAGGCATAATATTTTAGTAACAGCAGTACGGTTCCTAAACTACTGATATAATATCTATACTCAAATGCAGTATTTTCTCCTTATATATCAGAGAATCACTTTCTTTCTTTCACCCAATCTACCCTTGAAGGCAATCAGATAGTTGGTTAACAATGATTTCTCCTGCCTAACTTGCTGTTACTTGTAGGGCCAGGAAGACGCAACACTTTCTGCCCCAGCAACTTGCTTTCTGCCTTCTCTGAGAGCACAGCAGCATCCCATGAACCAGATCGAAACTTGAGAATTCCCTAAGAGTCATCATGCACTTTACAAGTGCTATTATCTCAAAAACTTTGTTTTAAAGCATGATATCTTGAAGGATATTAAAAAGAGGGAGAGAGGATAGAGAAAAGAGGAGGGAAGGAAGAGAGAAATCAAGGCTGTTGAACAAGAGTTTTACACATGCCACTTCATGAACCCCCCCAGTCAGGTCCTTATACCTTCCCTTTGATTCCTCTATACACCACAGACTGCAGGGTGATGAATATAATTCGGGCAACAGTAAGCATGACTATCCATAGACTTAATTTCTACACTTCTTTTCACTATTCGAAAAACCAGAGATGAATATAAATATTTATTTTCTCAAACTCTTCTCAAATGGCTCACATAGAGTAACAACAGGATTTATTTCATTCTACTCTTCCAGCCCAATGTGGAATAAATAGACCTCAACACTTGAATGCCGAGTAGGAGTAACATAGTTTGTAATTATCTGAAATCCATTGGTATTTCCATTCTCTAGGCCTAAAACTGCTGTGCTGAAATCCTGGCAGATTGTTTTGGCACTCCCTTCTGCTTTAGGGACAAGTCAGTTTTCAATGCCATGGCAAACGCCATGGCTCCTGGGAGTAGTTTGCTTCAGCTGCTGGGATCAGGTAGTAGCTGTTTGATTATGGTGCCTTCCACTGCTAATGAGCTTGGCCTTGGCTCTGAAATAAAAGTGACAGACAGATATGACTGAAGAGGCTGCGGAAGGCTTGCTTTTTCTGGTTTGAAGACAGTTTTTCTCCTTCATTTGGCTAGTGGTGTTGTATTACATGTCATTTAGTGCTATCATCCTGGGTTTCCCAGTGTGAGTTATTGCAGGCCTGATCTAGCCTCTAGTCCCTGACTGTTCATATACTTGACATCCTACTTTCACTAGATTAAAAATTAAAGGAGGTCTGTGAAGTGGATTCATAGGTTTTTGCCTTTCCAGGTGAGAGCCCTCACTATCAACCTACTTTCTCTAGATTTATTCCTGACTGTACAACTTTCTAGTTTCGGCAGAACAGTGTAGTGTAAGCAGCCTGGTAAGGCAAATAAAGCCTTAAAATTTGATAAATTTTTATTTCACCTACTAGAATAATTTTTTGATGCTTATGTTAGCCCAGATGACTTGGTCAGATTTCAGTGGTTTGCACAAAATATAAAAAAAAAATCCCCTGTTTCAATAGTTTTTTAACTTGAAGTTCAATTATTTCTCTCTGCCAAAATAAAGTCCAACATTGGATTCTTCTATACAGGGATGTAACAAGCTCTGAATTAGGAAATGGTCATCTGTAATAGAGATTCCAAGAGTGTGCACCTGTCGATTGAGATGCTGTGGGCTGCGATAACCTGTCCTTTTTATCTGTATGTCCTTGGAGAAAGTAATCTTCTCCCTTTTAGTATGGAGATCCCAAGCAGAGACCAGTACTACCAACCTTGTGATCCATCTGGTGTATAGGCATGTATTAGGCAGCAAAGAGGTCAAATTAGTCAAGAAAGGTGTCATCCTGGAAATGAGCAGTGGGAGAGCTTCATGTGCTTGGGAACTTAAAAATTAAAACCTGAGGCATTATGGAGCTTTGGCAATTGCAGAGTTAGGCAGCACTTAAGTACAGAATTCTCAAAATCATGGATTTGAAGCTGTGCTCTTAAATCCTGCCTAAATCCATGTTTAGCACCTACATCTATTGTGGGGCCAAGACCTTGGCTGTTAAAGCCTCACAGAAAATTACTGGATCTTTGGTATAAGTCAAATGGGATTTTGTCCCCAGCCCTAAAAGCATAGAGCATCTTTGAAAACAGGATCTATTCTTTTCTGCTGTTTGAAAACAAAAAATAACATAATTATTTTACCTGTACATATAACGCAATATTATTTCAGCTTTTCAATAAATTCCTGTTAAAATTATGCAAGGGGATTAAAAATCTGTCTGGCTCTGACGACAATGGAAAATGTATGCTATCAGTGCTGTAGAATTGCATGCAAAAATTACTAGGGATATGCTGTATTACAATTAGGCATTAGAATTAATACAATCCATGATCTAGTATGCATGGAGAGGGAAGTTGTGGTAAATCAGGCACATCAGTAACTAGGAAAATTTCATTTTGCTTTATTTGGTAGTGTAAAATTTGTGCTTGATTAACCAAGAAGCTGAGAATTATAGAAGTGAATTCTAGGAATCCAGGGCTCAAGCAGCAGAGGACAGTAAGTATTGCATAATCAGCATGACTTTTCTTGAAGAAAAATTCTTCCAAGATGCTAACAGGGGTTTTAGAAGGGATAATATTCTCAATATTATATACGAACTGTGTTTTGGCAGGAAATCTTCGATAAGTTATATTTTAAGTGAGGGAAGTCAAAATATTTTGGAAGTGTTAAAAGAGTTGAGTGCAGTAATGTATATTATAAATGAAGATGATGCAGAGAGAAGAAAGAACAAAGATGAGCAGATGAAAAAACCCACAGGCTGTATTATCCGTGAGTGCTGATCAGATTAGCACCACATGAATAGGTGCTGACTGGGTACATATTGGGGTGAAGTCTAACCCAAGAAGGAGGATGGGTACAAATGAAACCCAGAATTACAGAATAGATGAGGAAAGAAAAAAAATAAAAGCGAAGAATTTTCACAAATGAAGGAGAGATTGGGATCAGACAGACCTGAAGAAGGGAAGAAAGGGAGTAGTCCTCCAGGAAAAGAAAGTGGGACAACAGAAAACAAAAATGAAAGCACTGTTCTTGAGTGTGTGAGGAATATAAACAGTGAAAGATTGTTTATCTAGCTACCAGACTGAACACATACAGAGAAAAGACACTGACACACACTAATGCAATGCAACAAAACGTTACTGGTGAGTGAAGTGAAACAAGATATTACGGGGGTGTCAGAAGTATGGCAGAAGTCTGACTAGTACACAGAGTAAGAACTATTCGGGAGGTGTAGGAATAAAGATACACATGGTAGGCAGTTCTGCATATTAATCATACAAAAAACTGGAGGGATACGTGATAACACAGGTAAACCAGAATTTCTCTAATTCAGCTTGCTTTGGAGGTGGCAATACTAAGAGTCTGCAACAGGCCTCTAGGATAGGATCCATGAAGATAAAATTTCTGTAGAAGGCAGAGAAATACCAGGTGCAGGTTTGGCTCTAACTGTAAGTGACTGTCAGTGTAGTAACTTATGGCAACCCATAAGGCAGAGAAGGACCATTTCTGATGAAGAGACAAGATATGGGAAACTGGACTGAAACGGATAGTAATGAGAAACCTGATTAATCAAGGTGGTCAGAGGATTGACAGTCTGAGCATACTCATAGATGCTTAGTTCTATGTGGAAGCGGAGGCCACAGCTTCCAGCTGAACTTCCACTTTCTAGAGAGCTGCTGGTCAGCCTGCAGGAAGCCATTGACATGTTTTTTGACAAACTGCTCGCACAAAAGGAAACCTGGTTACTGCTCAGAGTGGGCTGAGTTCATGTCTGGAGAAGTTAGAGCACAGGCTGGTAGAGGAAGCATGGCCTCGAAAGGAAGGTTGGCACCAGCATCTGTCATCTCCCCTGCAGTTTTTAGAAAATGAGTGATGAATGTGCCTGTCCATTTTAGGTGGAAGTGAAGATCCTGCGCTCAGTCTGGAGGGAAACAGTAAAGTGCATTGCATACTCCTGGAAAGAACTAGTACATAAAGTTTTGAAGTTGACAGCAAGAAATTTTATTAAATCTGTCAAACTAGGCATAGTACAGCAGTGAGAACAGCATTTCAGTAATGATAACTGAGAAGGAAAAATGTAATCTTGAAAACTAGATATCTTCCCGTTTGACCTAAGTATAATGAAAAGTTTTTTGAACAAATTTGGAAGAGAAGAATAATTACGACATGCAGATAAATGGAAAATGGGATTAAATGCAACATTGTTTTATGAAATCAGATCAGTCCAAACTAATTTGCCATATTTCATCTAAGAGGTGCCTAATTTTCTAGAAATAGAAAATACAGTGAATCTCATCTGCTGGGATTTCAGTAGAATGTTTGAAATTTCTAGGCCAGCTAAGATGCACATTACATGTCCAGTCTCCTATTTAAACACATATTTCTGAACAGAATGAAACCCAGATCAGACATGTTTAGGACTGTTGAATCCGTGAATCCGTAATATTTTAAAAGCTGACCATAGGTAAAAGCCAATTTGAAATCCAATTTTTAACCAATTATTCACTCATCTTGGAGTTATTGCTTCTTATTCTTATTTCATTACATTAAAGAATGTCATGTTAGATAATGTCAGAAATCTTATTAAAATCATGCTATATCACATATTTTTCTTTTGCTCTTATCTAATAAGCTATTTAATGAAACTAGAGTGGTTTCATATTAATTTTCTTTTCAAAATCATGTTGGTTGTTGTTTATCATCTCATTATCTTTTGGATATTCACAAATTGAACCCTTAATAAGTTTTCCAGTGTATTTCAAGATTTGAAACTAGGCTGATTAGATCTGTATTTAACTGAGTCCTCTTTTTTCCTGATTAGTTTGGAGATAGAGATTTTGGTAGTCCTTTTTCAGTTTTCAAGATATTATCTGCCTGTCATGACTTCTTAAAGATAGTAATCAGAGCTTTAATCATCCAAGGATGAATTACATCTGGCTATGCCTAATTGAATACATCTATGTCAGCTGAATATTCTGCAATTTGTTTTTCTTAGTCCAGTTTGTATTCTGATTTCCTTGAAAAAATATTTTAGTTATGTCTGTTAAATGCTGTTTTTGTTTGTTTGGTTGGTTTTTTTTGTAAGGGCCACAGCAGAGAAAGCATGGACGTTTTACACTTCTTTGAATCATCTGCGTTCTTCCAAACTAGAAAGGACTAGAAAGAGTCCAGCGTAGGGCTACAAAGATGATTCTAGGATTGGAGCATCTCCCTTATGAGGAGAGACTGAGAGAGCTGGGACTCTTTAGTCTGGAGAAGAGAAGGCTGAGGGGAGACCTTATCAACGCCTACAAGTATCTCAAGGGAGGGTTGAAGGAGGAGGGAGCCAGACTCTTTTCAGTGGTTCCCACCGAGAGGACGAGGGGCAACGGGCACAAGTTGGAACATAAGAGGTTCCACTCAAATATGAGGAGAAACTTCTTCACGGTGAGGGTGACGGAGCCCTGGAACAGGCTGCCCAGGGAGGTTGTGGAGTCCCCTTCTTTGGAGATTTTCAAAACCCGCCTGGATGTAGTCCTGAGTAACATGCTCTAGCTCTAGGCAATCCTGCTTCAGCAGGGGAGTTGGACTAGATGATCTCTATGGTCCCTTCCAACTCTAAAAAATTCAGTGAAATTCAGTGAAATTAATGTGTAATTCCAATGTAATGTTCAATTTTGTATATAATTTGCCATACGTAACCTTTGTGATCTAGCTTTAAAAGCAACAACTTTTTTTTTTTTGCTCTCCTGTAGCTCTCAGAACATTTCATTCAAATCATGTCCTCTGACAATCTAACCTTATATGCAACTATTGTATTTATATCCACTAATTAGTCAGTTTGTTCTACAGTTATGCTACCTGCCAAATACTATGTGGATATTTACATTTGAACTTAAGAAGTACTTCAGAAAGAAGTATTTTCTCTGTGACAAATATGAATATGCAGGGGGAAATTTTTTGGCTTGTGCTTTGTCAGTGGCATATATTCTTTGGATTTGTTTCACAGGTAGTGCAGCTCTTCTGATTGCTACATTAGTCTCTCACTCTAGCATCCTCTACTGCAGCGTGAACTGGCTGCTTTATGCCGTACAAATTTGCATTTCACTATTGTAGCCAACTCCACAAGTACTGACTAGGGAGGCTAAGGTAAATTACATCAAAAGAGATTTTCTAAATACAATTCTTTTAATAAGCTAATGCCAACTCCATTTTTTCTGGGGTTTGTATGTGAGCTTTCCTGCTCTATTTTGTGAATTTTCAAGTGCACTATTTCTGTGCATAATGCCTTCTAGAAATTAACCTTGGCTTTATCCCATGTGTTAAAATTAAGCATCATACATCTTGATTTATCTAGGTGACAATCATGAAGAGTTTTGAGACACTGCACAATCATGTATAGTGTTAAGTTTCTGCAGCTGAGTGTTGTAGTTCAGTAGTTCATAATTTTCCACCATTTTGCATCCTGTAGCTGTACTATGAAACTTCTATTTTCACATTATTTGCAAATCACACTGTCACTTGCAAATGTTAAAAAATGCAGATGTACTCACTCCTGTGTGACACTCCTATCTAGATGCCTTAGCTGCATCTATGACAACTGTGGAAATGCTATTTGTACTCAGATTTCTTAACAAGGATCTTTCACCAGCAGATTAAGCAGGCAATGCTTGTAATTTACATTAATTTCAAACAGACATCTTCAAAACATAGATGATAGAATGGTATCAGACTTGCAAATGTAAACCTTCAATAGCTAACAATGGAACAGGAGTGGATTTCAACATTTTCCAAACAAGTTGTCATTTCCTGCATATAAAACCAGAATGTATATGCAATACATGTATCAGGATGGGTGATTTAAATTGTAGTGATTTTAAGTATCATTTAAATCAATGTGCATTAATTTAAATAATATTTATCCCTTTCCTGAGATATTCTGCAAAATAAAGTCTGTTCTAATTAGCTGATATAATTTGATAAATGTAATGAAGCTATTCACAGTGAAAGATGCATGTCTGCTACATATTTGTCTAAGCTGTTATAAAACTACATGCATTTATTGTGTATTTTAGTACTTACAGTTTATTATACTGGGAATCAATGAATAGTGAATTCATTATTTAGTGGATAATTTATCTTTTTAACTATTATCTGTGTGAAGTTGCATTTGAATGGAAATTCAGTTTAATGGACACTTAAAAATGAACCAAACTAGTATTTTGATATTGTTTATTGGGGAAACAAAAGTACAGATATTGCAGATATCTCAGAACAAGATTTAATGCAAAATTAATTAATGTATTAAATAGAGAAAGTATTAACCATCACTAGTCAATTGTTCATTTTTGCTTACCGTGTTCTTCAAGTTTTTAAATTGGGTAAGTCTCATCATTTCACACCTCTTCATTACTTACAAACTGAAACTGGAAAATGAGCTTTCCTCCTTTTTCAACACGCTCTGAATCTCACAGCTTTCCTTCAGCTCGGCATTAAACTAAATTAGTCAAATAAACTGAGATGAAAAATACTCTTGTGCATCTTCATGAAACACAACTGTTGTCAAAAATTAGCTTAGCAACTTCAGTAGACCATGGTTTTAGCTTTTTAGCCAATAAATCTTAACTCTTCATGCCCTGATTTTGTTTAAATTGTGAGGGAAAATTTGTATTGCTTCATTGAATGTAAACGATGTTAAGGAGTATTAAAGAGTCAGAACTAAATTATATTTTCCTTTAAAGTAAAACATACTTCATTTACATTAGAGAATACACATCTTATAAAATGGCTCTTTATCTGTAGTAATCTAATTTACAAACACGGGTAAGTACTGTGCATGTTTGTTACTGAGTAAATAATCACTAGTTATTTATGGTTTTATAGTTCAATTTAAAAATTATTCAGTTCAATAGCTACCTTATTCCTTGAATAAGCAGCCTCTTCACTGGATTTGCATAATCAGCTGACAATATTTTAGGAATTTTGCCAGAATGCCAGATGATGAAAGAAAACCTGTGTTGTTCATTTTACATTATATAGCTTACCCTATCCCACAGAAGCCGTTGAAAGGGAATGTGGGACCTTGCTGTAGAGAAAATTTAGGATGACTGATGGAACACAAATATGCAGGACTAGCACCTAATCTCAGCATAGAAAGCAAGGAAGGAGATCAGTTGTATTAAAGGGGAGGGCAAGACAGCTACTTATTTGTGGAAGAGTGGACAGTCATGGGGGATAGAACTCTAGTCAGGAAAAGAAACCAAAACGCATAGCCAAAGGCACAAAAGGAACAGCAATGGTATAGGGTAGAAAGGGAATATGTATGTTGGGGGTTAGAAGCAGCTCTCCTTTATACTTTGGGCTCCAGCAGGTTTCTTCTTTGAAGTATCATCCCAGACACTGGAATTCTCCGACAAACATATTTTAAAAGCTTCCTCATAACCTTCTTGATTTTAAATGCCAGCTGGTTTATTCCCTTACAGTTCATCTCTCCTGTTCAGACCATCTCTGTTCACAACAGAGCTGGAGTAATTTCCTTCTCACCAAGTGTTCCCCTCCCTTTTGCTTTGTCCTGTTGGTGTTGCAGGTGATTCAGATTCCTTATGATGCCTACCATGTTTATGAGGAGCAAGAAGGAAGTCATTTTACAATCATCTTCGAGGTAGCAAACACATCTGTCTTTTTTTCCTGATGATTATGTCTACTCCTACCAACCTTCCCCTCCTTCTAGTTTGAGTTCCTGATTTCAGAGGAGTATTTTTAGTGCAGGATGCTACTTTGATATTATCTAATGGAGAAAACCTGTCACTGAGATCCTTTTTTACCTTTCCCAGCTTCTACGGTACTTCTGAACCTCTCCTTAACGAAGAGCTCCAGCTCTCAGTTTGCTTTTTGAGTAGAACTTATGCCTGTTTGAAGATTAGATGGCTCCAACATGTCCCTGAAAGCACTGTTGATTTATTTTCCTGTCTTCCTCAGTTCCTCTAATTCAACATTCTAGGTCTCATGGGCTCGAATTCTCTCTCTGAAGCCCTCATGTTGCTGATACTATTGCTGTGTGCCACTTTCCCGCGGGGAAAATACTCATCATTTGACATGTCATAGTGTAATTTGGGAAACTGTTTCGCTTTTGGCTGAGCTTCCCCTTCATTCCTTCTCCCCATGAATGCAAAGGTGACTTCCAAAACTGTTCTGATCTAACTCACCTCACTTCCTATTGTATCTCCTGAATACAAAAGCTACAAAGCATTAACAAATATTGTAACAGTAGCTGCTGTAGTAAATATATGAGGTTTATATTTATAAAATAACAACTGAGAAAATTATTTCTTTGGCTTTATTTGCTTTTCTTTAATGAACAGAATGACATGTAAGCTCTTTTTGGGATGGTAAACAAATTTACAACCTTACATCATCTGAATTTTAAAAGGTGTCCTGAACATCAATTTCTAGAAAACCAAAAATTTCTAAAAGGACAACTTCTCTTCTCATATAAATTTTTAAAATTCCAAGAAAATCCAGTGTCACATAAGAATTTTACATATGTATTCCCCCAAAAAGAAAAATTTTAAAAGTATTCTAGGCATCTGTATGCAGAAAATAGAATGAAGCTGTTTTGTATGTCATTCTCTGAGATTGACTTTAAACACAAATTCCTTTAGTGTTTTTCTCAACTTGTAATAACTAACAAAATACCAAAGGAAGCTAAGACTATCTTTAAAACTCTGCATCTGCAGACTGTCTTTCCTAAGATGGTGTATGGGCATATTACAAAAATACTACCAAAGGTACAAGATGGTGTTTTTCAATACCGAAATTACAGCAGCTCTAGAAGGTACAAAATGTAGTCAGTGTGAGGTGGTATAAACAATCCAGCTGTGGGGTTCTAGGACTGTAGGCTAAAGATGTAAGATGAGGACTAAACCCCAGAACTGTTATTTTTTCTTTGGAAACTCAGTATTTCATGTGAACTGGTGAATCATGAGTGAAACTCAGAGCCTCTATTTGCAAAATAATTGAAATTTTAAAAACATAATTGTTCATCAAGATGCCTTGCTTGGAATTCAGATCTAGGTTTTCATTTGGCAGATCTTCATTTTGAAGCCTAAGCCAATCTGAAATATGAACAAATATGCAAAACATGGTGAGGCATGGTTTTTTTAAATGTTTCATGTGAAGAGTGTCAATTTAGTTCATATGTATAGTATTTGTGAGGGAAAAAAAAAAGTCCTTATTTTTTGTGTGATTTCAGCACCTTGAAAATATTGCCGTGCTGTGTGCTGGCATCTTATGAATTTTATTACTGCACATGATTTTTCTCTAGACTGGTTAATTTGCAAACAACTACATGATTTCCTACGACTGTTTATGAGCAGACTGAAGTAAGAGTAACTCTAACATCTGCTATGTAAGAATCATCTTGAAATCAATACCAAAAAAAAGCTGCTGTTATGCAGTATCATGGATAGATCTCTTATATTTGAAACTGTACAGCAGAAATTGGCACCTTGCTGTGAAGTAACTATTGAAGGGAGCCATGAATAGAGAGGGACATATGACATTCCAGTTACTTCATATGGCCAAATTAAATCTACAACTCTGGTTTTACTTGGGTACCTGAACAAGAATCTCTAATAGCAGCAGCAGAGATACCCTACCTCATTGCATATTTAGAGGTTGTTCTACAAGTTGCTTTTGCAGGCACAGGTACAAATACATCAACTGTTTCCTGTTGACCAACTTTCCTAACAGCTGGTTTGTGGGAATTTTCACAGAATAACAAAATGGCTGAGGTTGGAAGGGGACTCTGGGAGTCATCTTGTCCAAATCCCTACTCAAGCAGGACGACCTAGAGCCAGCTGCCAGAACCTTGTCCAGACAGCTTTTTAATATCTACAAGGAGGGAGACTCCAGAAGCTCTCTAGGTGACCCGTTCCACCTGGAGTTTTTGTCTAGTATCATTCCTTGATCATCTAGGATATATTTGTTTTTTTCTTTTTGTTTGTAAGCAAAGCCCTTGAGATATCAGCATGTTATTGTTATGATGGGAATGAAAAGGAAAGAGAGAAGTGCCCTACACTGATTATATGGCTTGTAGACCAGAACTACTATGTACTAGGGTGACCTGAAACAGATATGAAACTCTGGACATCTGTGCTGCTGTGCCTTTAGCTCATCATGGATGGTTTAGTACCTGCAGTGGCAATTGAAAGAAAAGAGTACAAGGTGAAAAAGGATACCACTTAACTGCATGAGTACTAGGCAATATATGATAACATACCCAACAGAGTACACAGGTTCACAGAATAGAATGGTTCAGGTTGGAAGGGACCTTAAAGATCATCCAGTTCCAACCACCCTGCCCTGGGCAGGGACACCTCCCACTACACCAGGTTACTCAAAGTCCCATCCAGCCTGGCCTTGAACATCTCTAGGGCCGAGGCATCCACCACTTCCCTGGGCAACCTGTTCCAGTGCCTCACCACCCTCAGAGTAAATAATTTATTAGTAATAGCTAGCCTAAATCTACCCTCTTTCAGTTTAAAACTGTTACCCCTCATCCTATCACTACATTTCCTGATAGAGATCCCCTCCCCATCCATCCTGTAGTCCCTCCTTTAAGTACTGGAAGGCTGCTATAAGGTCTCCCTGAAGCCTTCTCTTCTCCAGGCTGAACAATTCCAACTCTCTCTGCCTGTCCTCATAGGAGAGGTGTTCCATTGTTCTGATCGTCTTTGTGTCCCTCGTCTTATTCCTGGTCCATTCCTTATGGACCTTATTCCAACAGGTCCATGTCCTTCTTATTTTGGGTGCTCCAGAGCTAGACACAGTACTCCAGGTGGGGTCTCAAGAGAGTGGAGTAGAGGGGCAGGATCACCTCCTGCAACCTGCTGGCCATGCTGCTGGGGATGCAGCACAGGATGCATTGGCTTTCTGGGCTGTGAGCACACATTGCTGGCTCATATTGAGCTTCTCATTAACCAACACATCCAAGTCCTTCTCTTTGGGGCTGCTCTCAATCCATTCTCCGCCCAGCCTGTATTTGTGCTTGGGACTGCCCAACCCAGGTGCAGAATTTTGCACTTGGCCTTCTTGAAGGCCTTCATGAGGTTTGCTGGGGCCACCCCTCAAGCCTGTCAATGATGTCAAGGTTTCTCTGGATGGCATCCCTTCCCTCCAGTGTGTCGACTGCTTTACACAGCTTGGTCTCATTGGCAAACTTGCTGAGGGTGCACTCAATCCCACTGTCCATGTCACTGACAAAGATGTTAAACAGCACTGGTTCCAGTACTGACCCCTGGGGAACACCACTCATCGCTAGTCATCACTTAGACATTGAGCCATTGATTGTAACTTTCCATCTCTTCATTAAAGTGCTTTCCTACAGACCAGACCACAGAGGACTAATATGTACTTAGGAGGTTACAATTTCAAGACTGCTGTCCTTTGGTAGGTGGCAAAGTGCTTGTTTAAGTGAGAGATAGTTGGACGCAGTGACACAGACTTCCCCACGTGTGTGTTGGCAGGGAAGGTTTATACAGAAAGACCTATTTTCTAGAGTGCATGTTGGTTGCCAGAAGCTCTGTTAAAAGAATGCTTCACCGAACAAATTAGGTTTAAAATGTGTGTGTGATTTGTCAAAATTATGAAGCGTGGGGGTGATACTCAGCTGACTTTCTGTAGCTGTCTATTGTAGAAGGCTATATTTGATCTAGTCGCTCTTGGCTCCCTTTGCAGCCAATAAAGAGAAATAGGCACTTTTAGATCATGACTCATCTACACTTAAAGTAGATGCCATTTTTGCCCTAATACAGAAATGCCTGTAATTGGCTATAAGAAGAGCTGAGTTTGACTGCCTGAGATGCAGACATGCAAAGTGAGGTGAGACGATTCCCACCCTGAGATACTGTTGTTCCACCACGACTGTTCCCACAATACAGTCACAAATAGGAGGTGTGTAATTCAACAGAGAAAATGTGTGATTGATACTTCCTCTGTTAGTGCTGCAAAGCTATAGATGCTAGGAAGCATGTGTCATTTGTAAAAGGAGGTCAGTTAATGGCTAACCAGCAAAAAACAAATAGCCAAGGAAAGATCTGTTAGAGTATAGTGAATATATAATTTGACAGAATCCATGCTGAGTAATGTGCATTTTTTCACATGACAGTCCACTGCAATACAGCATTACTAATACACCCAAATTTCTCTTACTTTGAGCTTTATTCTACTCTAATAGCACTCTTACACACATGTAACAGCATGGGTTTCAGTGAAGTTACTCCTGGTTTAGGTGGTGTACGTGACAGGGCATTAGTCTTCTATTGCAATTTGCTTCTGTTCAATCTATTTGTTCTTAGTAAAAAGGATTTCCTGTCTGTTCCTGCAATGCAGTTTTGTGCTGTGTTTTGCCAAGTGATTTCTGCATTAGTATTTCCAGTGAAACATTGTCACTAATACTTCTTTGTTTTATTACTGAGAATTTACAGTCCCCTTTTCATCTCCTAAATATCTGCTTCTAAAATTTGAAAATCCTACGCTTTTGGTCTTGAATCTTCAACTACTTTCCCTCTCTGCTGTTCTCCAGGCTGTGCTCTGCAGATTGACATGACTGACTGAGATGCCTTGATACTATGGAGACTCAGATATTATGGTAATGAGCATGATAGGTACATTAGACTCCAAGAAGGACTTCAGGGTCATCACAGATAATTACCATAACATGAGCTGTCTGCAGTGCTGTGACTAAAGAGGATAATGCGAACTTCAGAATTATATTAAGGGGAAGATATATCAAGCAGAGGTAGGAAAATAATCTGAAGTTTGGGTGTGTGTGCTTCTTCACCTGAAGCATTGCTTATGGGGCACAGCTGGAGGCAGACCATAAGCACGGATCTGTCAGTGCTGTAGTGAGTTGCAGGGAATCCATGTCTTTAGATATGCTGCAAGTGTAAAGCAATCACACATTCATGATCAAGGTGATTATCAGAGTTTGGAAGAACATTTTCTCTTGTATTGGACAGATTAGTTTGGACTGTGGCTTAAATTTTTACTTATTTATTTATTTTAATTTGGCTTTTGCAGTGTGAGGTAAGGGATATTCAGTCGTATTTGGTCTACTCGGTGTTCTGACACTGAACGTCTCTCAGACTGTGACAGCACATCCCTCTTTCCCTCCCCTTGTTCTCACTAGCAGGACTGACTGGCTGGGATTTTACAATCCATACGAGGTGTCTGGATAAAGCTGAGTTTCAAGTGACAATAGGCAATCAGCCTAGACAACTTCCTAATTTTTTCTCCATGAGTGTGTCCACACTGGAGGCAGGTGTGCTCTGCATCATGTCCCACAGCCTTAATCCCCACGTGTCCGTTACCAGTGTACACATTTTCCTCAGTTTTCTTTGGAAGCAAACCTGTTGGGTAGGCAGAAAGGTATCCTGTGCATTTTGATAGACTGTCTATACAAACAATCTGGGAATAAGGGCTGTGGAGCAGGGACTCAGCTAGTTTCTAGGGAAGATTTACATTTAGCCTGCTACCTGTACTCTGTAAACTCCTCCTAGGAGTAACTCCTAGGAAAGGATCCATAAGAGCCTGACGTCCTGCTTGTGTAAGAGCGTGACAAGTAAAATGATGTCCCCAAGAAGTCCAACAGAAAACTCTACTTTCTGCCACTAATATATGTGCTCACCAAAAGGCCTAATATCATGCCTGTAATTCTGAATACAGGCAGCACCAGAGGATCCCTAGGAGTCCAGGAAATGATGTCTGAATTTATGCTGCAATGTTGGATGACTCACATTCACTCAACCTTACTCTAGCTAAACTCTCATCTGGAAAACATTTTTGCACTCCTGTTGTCTTTAATTAAATGCTCAGTATTTGCCCCTTTAGTACAGAGAGGATGAGTACAGTTTTCATTTGGCAGATCAGAGCACTGATTTAATGAAACCCATGAAATCAATCAAAAACTTTCCCGAAGATTGGCAATCAGGGACAGGGAGAAACAGAAGGAGCATTCCTTGCCCCCAGTGTAAAAGCTTTTGGGAATTGCTTGATATTTCTTTGAACTTATGTCTGAAATTCCTTAAAAGTAGTTTAATGACAGGGGAAAATATTTATATTAAGCTTGCAAATATGGGCTAGAGAGGGCATCTGCCTAGTACGTGACCTCAAGAATTAACACTATAGCATTATCATGAGATCACAGGGTAGGAAAAAAATCAGATAAATGTTTTAAATGGCAAGTCATGTCAGACTAACACCAAGGACTTTAACAAATGAAACTTTCTTGTTAACAAACTGACATTATTGTATTTAAAGGTCAGCTGACAAAAGGGTATGACTCCCAGGCAATCTCTCACAGGCTGTGAGCAGTACCTCCCTGGGGAGAGACTGACCTTTTCCAGGGGAGGAGCTATCAATGCTGATAAAAGTCAGTCATTTCCAAAAGAAATATAACAGTAATTATGCACTGAACTAGGAGTGGACTTCCAGTAGCTATGTGGTTACTCTAGGGCAGATGAGACACTTATGGAGTCCATTGGTTCCATTCCTCTGCACGTTTTTCATGGTGGTTGCATGTTGATGGTTGCACCAGTCATAGGGAAGCAGCTTGCTGGAGCTCAGATGAGAAATGTTCTTAGAATCATAGAATCATTTAGCTTGAAAGGGACCTTTAAGATCATTGAGTCCAACCACCAACCTAGCACTGCCAAAACCACCACTAAACCATGTCCCTAAGAACCACGTTTTGTCACAGAAACTGGACAATAGTCCCTTTCCAGGTAGCATTGCATTTCAGGAGTTTTTGAAGAAGACTTTGTCCCCATCTGCTTAAGGTGGATTTTCTTGCAGCTTTCTTGACTTCAGTAAATTAAACCAATTGTGTATCAGCTGAGAACTGAGACTCATTACCTTGAAATTACATTAAGATGAAATTCCCTTTTGCAGCCTCCATTTGAGCAGATCTGTTAATAAGAGTGTTAGCTGAATGACTGGAAGCTCCTTGCACCAAACAAACAGTTTCTTGGATGCCACACTAACCCTGACACAGCTAAGGGCAGATATACTGAACACCCACAGCAAACTGCCCGAGATCCATCTCACATTCACCTAGATGCACAACCATGGCAAGCACAGCATTACTGTGTCTGACAAAAGGATAATACGGAGCAGAAGCCAAAGAAGGGGTCAGGCCACGTACACTGTTCATTACCAATCTATCCTCACTTCAGAAATGCAGCTGTGGTGTGCCAGCTATGCCTTAGGTCTCCTACTTGTCAGAGGTGGTACTTGGACAAGTTGTCAACGAACATCTCACGTAGCAGGGGTCAGTGAATACTGTAACAAGGTATTTGCTTTTGAAAACCAAGTTCTGTCTAACTATATTCAAAACAGGATATGGAAGAATGCTGAAAAATTATTTTAAACGAAGTTTTTTAAATTGTGAGGTTATTTGTATTTTCTCAATGCTTTTCTAGCAAGGGAGCTGCTGTATAGTGTTGCAGAGCACACTGGGCTACACTGCATCATCATTATGGGAAAACTCCCATCATTCTCCGGGTATGTACTCTAGTTCAGCTGTGAATCATTGGAATTGACACTGGAATCACTTGTGGGAAATTCTGTAACCTGATCTATGCAGGAAGGCATAAATGATCTTAATAATCTTTTCTTGGCCTTCAAAATTTATGAATTGATGTTCATTGCAGACTGCTTTTTCCCTGCCAGGGATACATCTTTTACTCCGAGTCTGTAATTCTGCAGGGGAAAACAGCACTGCAGTTAGATTTTATCCTGCTTTCTACCTACTGAAGTCCAATTCTTCTTGCAGTGTAATGAAAACAGAGTCAAAATCCACTGAGCTACCTATGAGACAAAATAATCCTAGTGGTAATAAAATGAGATCCGCTGTGTTTAAAAGAGCTTGTAATTTGACCATTTAAATTACCAAATTAGGATGTACACTGAGACACGAAAACTCGAGAGGAGTTCTCCGTGTGCAGCTACCAGAAATTCCCCACCAATATTTGTTATGCTGCAGAGACTAAAAAGAGACCGTCAGTTTCCTCCATGAGCAACTGGTGAGGTTCTGTTCTGTCTGATAAATGATGCTACCTCTGTTTAGGGACTCTGGTTGAGACTGTTTTGGCGTGTAGACTCGGGGAACAACTTTGGTGACAAATGTGTGGCTGGAGGCTCTTGCATTAGTCTGGAGTCACTGAGCAGCATTAGCAGCCACTGAGAAAGCAGCTGCACTCTGACGTCCTTACCTGAGCCAGATGTGTATCTCTGATGGGGGAGGATTGCTGGAAATTTTGTTCTAGTGTTGTCAGCTATATGTTGAAGCCTATTGCCTCCCTGAGTCTGCTGATCAGCCTACTACGAGCACCATGGCATTATCCATGACTGCTGTTTCCTGATACCTCCTCTGCTGAAACCTTCATCTGAGCTCATCCATCACAGCACTCTTTTAGTTGAGATTCACCTTGCTGACCCAAGCATATTTAAACCACTTCTTGCTGCTCTCATGCTATTCTAGGAATACAGGCTATATCATCCACCTCATTAGTCACCGCCAGTGACTTCACACACAACCCAGGAATCTGGTGCAAATTACTCAGAGATCTTCTAGCTATTACCTTCTAGCTATCAGTAAAGCAAACCATCTGAAACTTCTACCAAAGTGGAAAATTTAGGGAGTGAAAGCAAGTGGAAATTTTAGGGAGTGAAAGCATCCAGCAGCTACTAAAAATTACAGCTCTTGATTTTAAAGGCGCACTCATTTCCTAGTTCTATGTTTCCACTGGTTTTGCCCTTTTTCCTGTCATTCATTAGCCGTCTTTTCTGGCCAATCCCAGAGCAAGACCCTTCCTCTGTGGTATGCCTGTCACATGAGAGAGACCTCCTTGCTCTTTAATTTCATGGTTTTGTTGCAAATATTATACTTCAGTACGTCTATTTGAATTTGTGACTGCATTGTGCACACTCTAGAATATTTTGGAGATCCAGTTTGTGTCAATGACAATATTCAACTTAAAGTTATGTTAAATAGGAGGCCTACAATGCAAGAAAAAGGATCTACTTACAAAAATTGACACAAGACACTTTCACATTGTACAAGCGACAGGCAGACATTGGTGCATGTGCACAGCTCATTCCTACGCTTTGTCGTGTTACCTGTCACCCCTTCTGCTGCTGAAGAACAGAGTGCTGCCTGGAAGTGAGGCTGCATTAATTAATATGCACTAATCTCCTCATTGTTAAACACAGAGGGTTTTATATAAAGGTATCTGCAACATCATTATTCAGTGTTGCTTGCTGCCTATCATCAGTTGCACGACTATTGTGAACATCCAGCTGGAGTTCTCACATTCACGGCAATTTCCACCTTTCTGGTGAGCAATAGAAGATCAATTTACTGTTCTTCTTCTTCCTCTTATACTCACCTAGTTAGAAACAAAGCCACCTAGAGGTGTTACTCCAGAAGGTGTAACATTTCCTTCTTTCTGCAGAATATCAGTGAATCACAATTCTCTTCCAAACCTGCATGACTTCAGGTGAGGCAGATGGAGGAGAGAATTGCAGGCAAAAATAAGGCAAATTTAAGGCCTGTGCCACTAAAGTGAATACAAGTTTTACCATTGATTTCAGTAGATACAGAAATTCACTCCTAGATTTTTTTAGCATCTTTTAACAGAACTGACTCATCCCTGGAAGTGTTCAAGGCCAGGCTGGACGGGGCTTTGAGCAACCTGCTCTAGTGGGAGGTGTCCCTGCCCATGGCCGGGGGGTTGGAACTCGACGATCTTTAAGATCCCTTCCAACTCTAACTATTCTGTGATTCTATCTCTCTTCTTTTATGCATTGCAGCTGAATCAGTTGAGCTTCAAATGTCACACTTAGTTTTAAACAAAAAAGTATAAAGGTGTTGCTCCCAAAGCCCGTATGCTTCATATGTGATAACTGGGAGTTGCCACTAATGTTGAAGTCTTCACAACCCATGGCAAACCAAACCTCTAACGTGTAATATCTACTTTTATATATAAAAGGACAAAATAAATCAGTCATCCATATGTTCTTTTCAGCAACCTCAGAAGCCTGTATCAAACTGCGTGTTTAAAAATTCATAACTTTTCAAGTTGTGGCTATCCTTTTTTCATATATCTCAATAAAAGCTACAGAAAAACCAAGACTTAAACTTTATGTTTAAGGTTTTTTTCTTGCTGTGGAAACCATTCTACTAAATTACATCAGCAAGCTGTGCCTACATATTTAAAATGTTTATAGTAAACTCAGCCAATTTTGCTTAAGGGTCTAAAAACACTTCTCTTCGGGTTAAGGGCAAATTAGGGCACAATTTCAGAAAATGGGAATTTTCAACATATAATTGTGAGCACTTAAAAATATGGATGATTCACAAAACAAGGGACCTTTCATACTTTGCTACAATCATTGCTATTACTTTCTTTAGAAATGTAAATTCATTTTCTCTAGCTGTTGAGAACATAAAGCTATATGTGTAGAAAGAATTTCCCTGCCTGGGAAAGGACATCTTTTCAGTTGAGTTCCTAATTGGCTTCATTTGTGCAACCTGAATATTTTGACAAGGGCATATATTCTTTCTGTTCTGTTCTACTCTATTCTAGTCTGTCTATCCTGCCCTACTCTACTATACTCTGTCCCCACCATCATCATTCATGAATGCCTTAATCTGGAAATGATCAAATGCTGAAATAAGAAGCAATTTTTTTTTTTTCCCTAAGTGTTTTCTCTGCTAGACTGTTGAGCTTGGTTTTGTCTTGAACAGATGCCTCCAGGATAACTGGAAATTGTTCAGTGGCCACAGTTTAGGCATTTAAAATGCAAATGTTATTGCAGATCATTTGGGAATTTCAGGTTCTCCAGTGCTGGAAAACATGCATTAATCAATTTTGTGACCATAACAATATTGGAATTCAACTTAATTTCTTACTTTAGTGTCCATTTGGACTCTTAGAGTAGAATGAATCAGTTTGGTGAGAAATGGATCCATTTGGATTAGGATACTGATACGAGTTGTCTCCTTATCAGGTTCTTTGAAAAAGCAAGGAGATGTATCAGTAACACTTTTTCTGATTAGCCACTGTAAATCTCTGCCATTGCAGAGAGATATAGCTCTTGTCATGTTCAGCAAAAATATATTAGCTGTTCCTAAGTCTGAGACAAGTTGTCCATAATGTGTATAAAGGTGGGGCTCATCTGGATCATACTCTTCCCAAATTTGATCAAGTTGGCACACAGCTCTTTTTTGAATACTTAAGTCTTTAATTACTGCCATTACTGGGCTGCAGTTGAATGATCTTGCTTATTATAGCATGCAGTGGTTTCTTGCAAGGTTGTATTGGTTTTACAATTTAAGCAAGGACAGGTGCAGAATAGCTTTAGATTACTTGAGGTTGGGAAGACGCTGATTTGCATAGCTTCAGGGCTGTTGGAATCCTTTGGGAAGTGAAAGCAATTTTCTTTTATTTACTCTCAGTTCTATAGTTCCTTCTGCCACTTATTCTCACCAGGTCAGCCTTTCCCTTTCCTAATATTAATGTCAGGATGTTGCCCCAGAACTACACCGATAGATTTCACCTGGGCTCTTGAAAGGATACCATCAAAGTTTTGCAAATTCAAAATTTTGCCTCTTCTTTTCTCAGAAAGCAGTCAACAAATCTCCTTCTTCTGTTTCTTCAGAAGAAAAAGGAAAATTTCTTTTTATTTTCTGTCGGCATTTTCTATCTATTCTTGTTCTGTTCTTTGCCTCACTGTTCTTCCCATTTACCACCCTTATGCCATCCAACATGTGTAACCTGCCTCTGCTCACTTTCCCCATTGCTCCCACTTTTACTGTATCTGTACCCATATTTAGCATTTCTGATAGTTACCCAGGTAACGAGGTCGCAACCTTACATAGTATCACTATGTGTCTTGGGCACTGGAAGTCTTGCAAATCTTGTAAATGAGGGTAATGAGATCAGTTACAAAACGGGCACTGGAAGTCTTGCAAATCTCTGCTTCCTGAAGCTCCCCCTTATTCCCTCACCAATTATCTATGAAGTCTGATTCTCATATACCTCCTCCTTATACCTTTCTAAAAATCTAGCTATTCCTCATGGTGCTGTTACTTTTGTCAACTTCTCACATTGTTATTTGTTAAACCCAATATTTTTCTCATGCCTTGTCCAGCAGTTTCCAGGCTTGTCCAGCTGTTCAGTTTAACCTCAGGCCAGCACCTAGTCAGCATCCCAGTCATCCTCCTGTGACCCTAACGCTCCCCTGCTCGCAGGTCATGTCCCAAGGAGATGCCCCTCTCCATCTCTGTGCCACTGAGCCTGAGCAGGCTCCCGTGATACCCCCAACATGGGCTTCACACACCGGGGCATCCAAGGGGTTTGACCTGTGCGGTGTGTGTCAGGCTGCAGTGCAACTTCTCATCATATGCAGCACCAACACGACCCTTCAAAGCCAAAATAGAATGTGTGTAGTGGGGCACTTCCACTTGGTAACACTCTTGTTAGAGCACCAGTGCATGCTCGACCTGTCTGCTCCTCTGGCTTCACTTCATGCCACCTCAGCTCTGCTTCCATGGACTGAGCACCCACCAGTTGGATATTGCCCACTTCTGTTTTAAAATAGTGCTCTGAGAGCCTCTGGCAAGTGAGCCCAAAGACAGTAAATGAGGGTAATGAGATCAGTTACAAAAGTGCACTCCTGATCCCAACTAAATGCTAACGCAGGCACAGTAGCATCATAATAACAAATAAGCTTAATAATTTATCTCTGCATCTGGTCTTTCAATACAGGCAATGAGATCATATAGAATTTCACTTGATGCCTGTCTTATCTTACAATGGTGTCAGGGATTTATTATTTTTCCCCAAGAAAAAACACATATGTGCCAGGACTGGGTCCACAATGCACAGTGTTCCCACGATTGGTTGGACTGGCCAGGTCCTTCTCTTCACTGTAGAGATGGGTTTAATTAGACACAACTGAGCACCCATGCCAAATACTAAGACTTAAAGATGGAGAGGTGAGGCTGTGCAGATGATTATGTCACTTTACAAAAGGAAGCTGTACAGATAGTCATAAAATTAACATACCTGAGGAAGTGCTGAGAGGAATTACCAGTAATTAAACTGGGGTGCTGAGGCTCGTGGTTTTTCTGAACTATGTGTGTAATAATCAGAACAGATATATGTAAGAAGCCTTAGGGCATGGAAAGAGCATGGGAGACCTACATAGCCAAGTTGCTGGAGTGTAATACTGTGCTGTATCAGATATCTTGCATTCAACAGGAGCCAGTACTCTTGTGTCCTGTTTCCACAGCCTCCGAGTTGAGTTCTTCCAGCTGCTCGGCCAGCCATGTGCCAGTGTGAGGCATTTTGTTGGACTTCCTAGGAAAAGGAAAACCATGTGGCAGTTCTGAGCATAGTTTATGAACTAAGAGTACAAAATTCTTGTTTGATGGGACAAAAAACAGAGAAGAGGAGAACCAGTTTTTATTATCTACAAGGCTATTGTTCTTTATCTCATTCTCTACTAATTTGCATCGCAAATTTATGTTTATTGTCCCTAAATGCGTTGTGCTGTATGTTGCACTCTTGAGTTTTATCCCATTTCTACTATTCATGAGCCATGGCTTTCTTGCGCTTTCCCTATGACATCCCAATCCTTCTCTGTGCTGTCCCTGTCACATTTCAGCAGCATAACCCTAGCCTTGCTGCTTAGGTTGTTGAAAAACATTTCAAAAGATAATGGTAGAGAATGGTAACCTCTATCCAGATTGGTATTTCCCCCACATGTATGACCAGGTGTCATTTTCCGAAAGTCATTTCCTTTTCCCATCAGAATTCATTTACTAATTCCCACGCAGTCAGGCTTTACAATCTGTTTTCTATATTTGAAGTGCTATATTTGAAGACCAGATAGGAAAAAGACCTACTATATTTAAATTTTCCTATAAAAATAATTTCAGGCAAGCCTTGGACAATCTGTTGTTTAGTTGACGTAGATTATGTTTTATCCCATTTTTAATTTATCTGCGTGTTTTCAATTATTTTTTATTACAAAAATTTATTCTAAATTGTTGCATAATATTAAGGTCAGAAAAAGTTATTTTGTAGCTATTGATATCTCTTTATTCTGTGGCATATGGTTTCTATTTTCATCATTCTTAGAGATACACTTCTGGCATTTACATTTTCTCAAAATTATTTTATATTTCATCATGAATTTTGCCCAGTTTTATTTATTTATTTATTCATTGTGCAGTGGTGGTTGCCCAGTCCTTTTAAAATGCTAAACCTTTTTACTTTCACATCAGATGAAAAACTTGCCATCCTGCTCTTAGATTTTCAATGACTTTCCAGCATTTATTTGACATACCTGTTCTAGTTCAATATTATTTTTTAAAAATCTATTTCTTTTTCTAATATTACACCCTATTTCTTTCTTCCTCTATGTCTTTATATTTATATGGATAAAACCCATTCTGTTTTATTATTAGTTCTTATTTCCTATAATCCTTTTCAAGATCTCCCTGACCATTCCTTCAGACAAGTATCTCTTTATCACAGTATCACTTTATTTCTGACACCTTAAATATAGAAGCACAGTGCTGAAAGGGACCATGAGAGGTCATTTAGTTCATCTTCCTGCCCCAAACCAAGACCACTGCAACATGGTTGTCTAACCTGTGCTTAAAGATCTCCAGTCACAGAGGTTATCCTACTTCCTCAAGTCCAGCATTTCATTATAATTTCTATCAAACTGCTTTTTACTCTTTAATGTTTCTTGTTTGAATTTAAATGGTTTACTGCTTGCATTTTTCACCAATAACATGAATAATAGGTTGTTTCTGTCCTCTTTGCAGCAACTTTTTGCAATTTTGAGTAATTATTGAGATGGCCCTCCAGCTGTTTCTTCCTCTGGCCAGCCAGTCCTTTTTTTTTTTTTTTTCCCTAGGGTGCACCTGTGTGCATGACTTCAGGTTTGTCTCATTACCCTTCTCCAGACTCTATATGACTGATTCTTACCATACTTGAGGCCAAGTTTATCCATCAGCTGAGGCTTCTGGGGTATTGCTTCCAGTACTTTGGAAACTGTATTCCTGCTTGTAGGTCCTAGATGGTATTTGATTTTTTTGCAGGAATGACATTTAATTGATTCAGGTTCAGTTTTCAGTCCTCTCTAAGCCACACACCCCTGAAGGACTGTTCCCTAATCAGTTGTTCCTTTCTTGTATTTTTGTAGCTGATTACTCCTGCCCTAATTTGTAGTACAGGCTTATTCTGTCCTTATGCTATCTTCTTCGGGCAGTCTCCTGAGTTATCAAGACTGTTTGAATTTTAGGTGAACGTACTTGCATTTCCATCCAGGGTGGAGTCACTAGCAAATGTAAAAAATATGTCTAATTCCATCATTCAAGTCATTCTTGAAAATATCAATTAGTTTCAATCCACAATAGACTTTTTCAGAACCCCATGCAATATACCCTTTCATTTTCACAATGAACCTTTGATAACTACTTTGTCAATCATCTGTTTCAATAAAACATCTTTCTATTTTTGTAGGTTCTGTTAGATGTGGAATCCTTTCCTACAGAGGTATTCTCTTGGATAGTCTTAACACGTTTGACTTTGAGCAGTTCCAGGCTGAATGACCTGAATTCCTTCTTTCCAACAATTTTTTTGTTTTGTTTTGTTTTTCAATTTTATTTTTTTTTCATTTATTTGACTTTGACATCAAAACCTTTTTTTAAATGGAATTATGATTGCCTATGTTTCTACTCTGTCTTCTCTGACAGAATTCGCCGAGAGTCTTTTTTTCACAGCCTCACAGGACCCAATAATTCGAATAAAACAAAGAGACATAACTGAGAGAACCCCAGAAAAGTGGGTAAACACCAGCATAAAGATGAGAGCACACAACAGTAGAAGCTGTAAAACTTTTTGTATTTAAATATTGTTAAAATAAGTTAAATAAGTGTGCAAGTTTGTATTTCCAAAAATTAGTTGCTGTCATCTGCATCCTGTGAAGATTCTTTACTTTTTTTTTTATGTTATCTAACTTCATTGATGATTTCCAGAAAATTTAGTGATGAATGGAAAATATAATTTCTTTTACTATCATTCTTTTAAAGACTTTTGTGAGCTGTGCATTTATTTCTAGTCTCTTTCCATTTGTGTTGTGTGATGGTTTTGAAGTGATTGAAGTGATAGGCTCACTTACGTAGCAATTTTCTTACAGGGAAATTTACTGTGGCTTTAAAGCACAATGTAGTAGCAGAACTACCAATGTCTCAAGTGACCTATTGATGCTGAAGTCAAGTTTAAGCATTGTACTTATGTCCCTGGATCTTTGCACCCCTTTTGATGGTCTGCAGGTCTGCATTCTGGGTTTTATCCAGCATTTTTAGGAACATTTGTTTATAAAGCACCATCCTGAATCATATCCTTTCATGTATTACAGGAAATTCCTGTTTGCAGCCATCCAATTGAATGCAATAAGCTACATAGTTATGCTTCAGTAAACAACTGCACTCCATAGAAGGTTATTTTTAAGTCTAATGCCCTTCTTTTTCCAATTTGTCCCTTTATTTTTACAGTGTAGAATATTTCCAGTTTATTCAGATGATGTGAAGATTTGGTATTCACTGACTCTTTGTCTGCATCACTCCAGCTGGATTTGTGCAGTTCGGTCAGGGTTGGCCATATGACCATCAGTGAATTAATCTGTAACAACTCTGTATTGTATTTTTACAAGATACCTAATAGGAAATATTTTTGCACTCAGATTTGGAACAGATTCTACACCATCTCTCTTGTGATCCAAAATTATGACCTTTAGATTTAATGGTTCCTCTCTGTTCCATCATTAATTCAGTCTTTTGCAGCTTAGTTGGATTCATAGGCTGATACTCGAATACTTCATGGTTTCAAACTTACCAGTTTTGTCTACTGAATTCTACTGTTTCATACATTTCCAGATTATTTTTTTCAAATTTATTTCAAGTAATTTTTGAATAATTTTGTTGTTAGTTTTCAAGGTAAAGTGAAAATCCACATCAATGCTTCGTGCCCACTTATATTTTATGACACTAATTTTATTTTTTTAAATTTTTGACGGTCATCACACTGCCAATTAATTTCCAGGGATCTTTTGACTTTTGGTCCATCATTTATGTTCAATTTTTCCACTTTCTTTCCAGGAAATGCTGGTGTTTAAACAATGAAAGATAGGGTGTTATTTATTTTAAACAAATAAAATCAGTTATTTAAATTAAGTACTATTAAAATTATTATTCCGTAGAAAGGAAGAAGTAGTATATTCCCCCCCAAAACTAAAACCAAACCTAAAACATATTCAATTTATGAATTTTTGCCTTGCTTTTTTCTACATGTTATTTTTTATTTATCTGAATTTCAATTTCACTTTTGAGGTACACTCACAGATTCTTAAATTTTTTGCACAGATTACACATAATGAACATGTAGTTTGATTTCTTCTGTAGCACATGATGTATAAAATTTCTGCTAGGAATTCTTGCTAGATGCCCAGTAACTTGTACTTGAAAGGTACTATACATAAGTCTGTCAACCAATTGATTTGGTCAGTAGAATAGATTTTCTTTGGGACCCTGGAGAAAGTGTTTAAAGGCAATTTGACCCTAATACACAGTTAAGTCTTTGAAAAGATCATCCTTCCATCTCCCAGTGTATGAGATGACAGGCAAAATTTCTTCAGGCTAAGTCGTAGTAAAGAAGCTGGCATACAAAAGCATATATTAAAGGCATATAAAGTAAACATATTTTCCCTCGAGGCTGCATATTGTTTTTTCCTTAATGTTGGGATTTTGAATGCCATTATATAGACTGAATAGACTAAATTACATTGTCTGATTAAAGCAACAGCAAACACTAGCCCAAAATAGTGAATAGTGATGTTATAAACCCTGATGGAAGAAGTCTTTTTTTTTACTTTGTAATATAATGGCCAAATCTATGTTATCTATTAAATACAAAAATCCATAAGACGTTCACAAATCTAATTTAAAATAACAAAATGGAAACATTTATAAATATCTTTTTCACATAATCATAAGGTTTCTTCTACTGTTGCCTGACATGTATGAATTAATATAAAATACTTTTTTCTCCCATTTGAAATTTAGAATACTACAGAAAATTAGCCTAAAATTCTCAATAGGATCATGTTACTTTTCATGCAGATGCAATTTTATTGCTAACAATTCTGTATTGTAAGGATGAAGCCAACTTCTCTCCGGGACATGGAATTGGTTTTATTTGACTGGGATGGGTGGGCTGGTGGGTTTCACATATTCTCTTCCCCTATCTCTGGTTGCCTTGTAAATATTAGTTTTGTGGAAGATAGTGCCTCTGACTGGCGAGTGCTTTGTGTTCAGTTTAAGTCCACCTCTGAGAATCTCTTTAATGTTGAACTGACTATAACAATTCAATCCACTGGTGACATGAGGGCGTTTCTACTCCACTTTGAACTTGAATCTCTCTTTTTTTTTTTAAAGAAGATGGGAATCCTATGAATAGTAGCAGTAAATAATTGCACATGGTCTCTCCCTGGGCCTTGAATACTTGGAATGCGAGGGAAAGTCTTCCTTCAACACAAGGTTGACAATAAGACTAAATAAGCTGTCCCTTTCCTTATCAGGCGACCATTTCTCACTGGAGGTTACTCTGGACAGAACTAATTCACTCTAAGAATGCAAATATTCTCATCCTCTTACCCTTAATTTTCTAATTAGTAAATCATATTCCTTTTAGCATCAGGCACTGTACATTCAAATACAAAGAGCCACTATCCTCAGAGTGATTTGAGAACTTTTCATTCCCTGTGAAAAATCCAAGGGAACAGTGATTTACAAATCAACTGTTGCCAAAACTCTCAACTAATGAGTGAAATTGTCCACAGAAACTTTATGACTTGGTCTGCTTCTTTCCTTCATCAAATTTCTGGTTTTATTTTTAAGTAAAAGCTCAATAGACATGAGAAACTTAAAATGGTGACCAATGGGCAGATTTTTCTAAACCACTCTGAATTTAAATCCCTCATATTGTTTTTAAGACATTAAAGAGACAAGAAGCAATAGCAATAGCCAATTGTGCTCTAGCACAAATTCATGTTGGCAAGATGTATGGTATTTCTAAATGATGGATAACAAGGTGAACTGGTCCTCTGATGAAGTCCAGCCCCCACAGAAGATAGGTTGATAAGCTTGTTAAGACAAAATATCACTTATAGGCAAAGATTTTGATCGGTTTGGTTGGGTTTGGGTCTTTTTTTCCCCTTCTTTTTTATTTTTTTATTATTATTACCATTACCTTACAGGATGTAGTTTGCAAGAGGCTTTTCCAGGGATTTTTTTCTAAGCGATGTCATGATTTAATGAAGAATGAGGTAGTTCAATCTGTGTGTTGTCCCCTGGAAGGGCTTGACCTTGGGATTGGAATGAACAATTGCTTGATGTTGGATATGTCTAATTTTAAGGGCCTTTATTAAATATTTAGAATACTGATGAACAGATTCTCTGCTTTTCATGCCAAAAGAGAAACAAAATCTTTTTCTAAGCACAGCACTCCAACATTTCACATGTGCTGCAGGTCATCTGTAAACGGAAACATTTTCAGATGTTAAGACCAGCAATGGAGATGCCAAGGAACTTCTTAAAAATCCATGACAATATGATAGAAAGTTTTTTTTTGGTAGTTTAACAGTTCTGTTCTGGCCATCTGGAAACACTCTTCTTTGTTCAATATTTAGACATCAAATAAACTTTTATCTTCCAAGCTTTATAAAAGGGAATGTAAGTGAAACAAAAACAATAGTCTTACCATTACTAATGATTGCATTTGATAAGGAGACTCACTTTTATCCAGAGCAGTAATTAAAGTAATATTAGAATGTCAAAACCAAATTCATAACGGGATTAATTTTGTTTGGTCTAAGAAAGAGAGATATAAAAGGGAAATCATAATAATGGTGTTGTGATTTGTCAAAGGTTATAGTAGAGAAGAATAAGCTATTTTTCTACGTGCCTAAAGTAGGAAAGTGAATTAACTTTTGGCACAGGAGAATTTAAATTAAATATTAGGAAACACTTTCTAGTCATTGTGAAAGGGATCTATTTGGGGTCATAGAAGGTGGCTGCAAAATCTCTTTACAAGCTCTTAAAAACATATCAAACAAGGACTCATTCATGAGCACCGTAAAGTATTGGATTAGTTAATCTCTAGTGGCTTCTTTTATATTTTCTGTCTAAACTTTAATTTCAAGATTA
Organism: Calidris pugnax; assembly: GCF_001431845.1. Classification (NCBI taxonomy): domain Eukaryota; kingdom Metazoa; phylum Chordata; class Aves; order Charadriiformes; family Scolopacidae; genus Calidris; species Calidris pugnax. The sequence goes on from NW_015094506.1 coordinate 47,179,917, forward strand.
TTCCTTAGAAGAGTTTTCCCTTCATCATGACTGTAGCAGCTGTGATCAGTGAATACACTGTACACAAGTGAATTCTTTAAGAAACTTCCCTTTTTTTCTTGGCTGTTAAAAGTTGTGCGCATCCAGTGTGCTCCAAACTGCCCGACATGAGGGGGCTGACTATATTGTGTCTTCTGTGCTTTCCATTTCAACAACTTGAAGGGCAAAAGCCTTCAGGCTGTTGCAGACAGTAGATTTCTAATGAGGACTGGGTATTACAGTGTCTTGCAGCAGTATTTAAGGGCACAGAGAGGAACGAGTTCCCTCTTCACAAGCAATCAGCAAAAACTCCTGTTTCCCAATCTTTCTTTCACCTTGCCTATTTGACTGGGTTTGTTTTTTCTTTTTCTTTTTTTTTTTTATGCACATAAGAATGACTGACAGCGTTTACATACATAAATGATTTTTTTGCCATCCTTCTTCTCCCTTCTTCTTCTGAATTTTTGAGCCCAGAAACCCAGGAGAATTTTTATTATTTTTTTTCTCTTCATGAAAACACACATATGTGGTTGAAAATTTGCGAGCAAGATTCCCAGAAAAAGGTAAAATACAACTGTCTTCTGTCTCAATCATTCTAACAGAGCCAGGAGTTAATTAATATTGATTGAAAAAATGTCCAAAAATAGATGTATTTTTTGAATTACTGTATGTTAATAAGCCATGATGAGAGCAAGAGAATCTCAAGTATTCTTCAAAAATCAATATGATAGGAAGTATTTGCCAGGAGAGGTTTTACAAAAAGATCCAAATGATCTGTAGTGTAACCTCATAAAAGTGGTTCATATTTTAATGTAGCAAAGTACTGCAACATTACCCCTAGAAAATGTCCCCTTCTAAATACCAAAACATTAGACCATTGAATCAAGAACTATTTTATGACTTGTATACAGTTTACTGCGTATGCAAGCTACAATGAGAATAGCAGGAGGTTTTGTTGCAATTTATGTTTTAAGGAGTTCATTGGTATAGCATATGGGAAGATATGGAAAACAGCAACACACAGCTTTCTTTTCCTTTTTTCTTCTGGCTGTCATCTACGTTGTATTTTTAAGATCTTAAACTCAATTCTGGAAATGCATGCAGTAAAAATACACATAATTCTAATCTGTAAGAGACTGCAGATCACCCTCAACTAAGTTTTGATGCTTAGGCTACATTAATTTATTATCTTGTGATTATAACCACTAGCATGTCAATTCTCTTGAGATGTCCATGTTATTTTACTCAAACAACCAAGAATACCTCTTGCTTTGTGAAGCTTTTCCATGTACAAAGTTGGAGACACAGAGGAGTATTCACACTGTTGAAATGAAGACACCCATCTAAGCAAATACACAAACCTATTAAACAATGAGCCCTTGGGGCTACTATACAGTTAATGCAGGGTCCCTGCACAGTAGGTGTCAGAACCTTTGTACATTGTGACTTGTAGCAGAGGATTACTGAGCCAGATGTTTTCCAAAACCCACATTTTGCTAGTAATACTACACATGAGCCCTGGACATTGGTGGATTTCCATATACAGGGTAGCCCTTGCTGAAATATCTGGCCCCTGAGCGCATCAGCCCCTGGTGACATTTCTTCAGTACTATTAAGCCATTTGCCAAAAATAAGAAACATGAGATGCTCTAAATCCACTTGGATTTAGCCTGCCAGGTAACTGTATCAGTTCTGTAATTCCTGTTATCCCATGGGGCTGTAATAATTGCTGTGCTACGGAGATATGTTCCCTGTGCCTCTGCTATAGCCAAATGTTTTGAATTATTTGCTGAACAGCATCATCAGGAAGAGTGGGGAATACTCCCACCCCTGACTGCAGACCCTGGTGCTCCACTTCCAAAACAGGGCTCTAGAGGCAAATGCCTCCTCCAGGTCCATTTTAAAGGGAAGCAGCTGGAGCTACAATTTCAGAGAAAAAAAGTCTTTGCAGAGTCCCTTGGGGAACATGAGTGATGCTCTATTGAGCCTCCAGTCCTGCTCCCAGCTGGGTGGGAGGTTGGCACCCAGATTCCAGCACTGATGTGATCTTAGACATGCATAAAAATAGTTCAGGTGCCTGGAAACCTTTAGAGTAAGATGAACATGTACATGTTGAATTAAGTGCTCCCGTAGGGTGTGATCAACATGAATGATTTCCTTCAATCAGAGATTTTGATTTAGATATCTCCATCCTGCCTAGCTTTGAGCAATTTGACCAGTCTAAGAACCCAAGATCTTGCATGGTTTTTGACATATGCAGTTGGCCCTGAGTGAAAATGAGCATACTGTATTTTCTGAATGGCTTGTGTGAGGAAATGGTATAATCTCCTTTACTGGCTCTGTGATTGGAATGGCCCTCACCAAGGGAGTGAGTGTTTTAAAGCACTACTTTATACTGCTCGCTTTATCACTTTCGTAACTACTGAATCCCAGGACAACTTAATGGCAGTTAGAAAGCTGAAGATTATCTCAAAGAATACCATACAGTAGATATAAAAGAAATTCTTATATTCACCTCAATAAAAGATTCCTATCATCTCTCCTATTTAACTTTATATGCACTCTTTGCTTTTCATTCATTTCATGTTCTGAATGATTCAGTGAATATTGTCCTTGTCTTCTTTTCCTCTATTTTCAATTCTCTGATAAGTATTTTCAGCTGTTGCTTATTTAGGTTATTAGAAATGTCCTGTTAGAGATTCAAAACTATCAGCTGCCAGATCAATAGTTGTGCTGTGTGCTATGATACCAGTTATTTTTCCCTCTCCAACTAACTTGTCTTCTCATAAGCTGGTCTATGCATTTTATATCTATGTCAATGGGAAAAGGGTGTCTGAAAGCTCAGTTGCTGAATATTGAAATAATTAGCAGTAATTCTGCTGTTAAAATTAGATATTAGCCAAGCTGGTTTGCAAATACGTTAAACAAATTTCAGCTGAACATAGAGCTCTAGCACTTAGCTTTAGTAGTGTAGATTTTGACACGTATTCTCAGATGATTGTCTCTGTACTCAGTGGTATATACATCAAGGTCATCTAAACCCACTTTTGCTGTTGCTCCAGACAGAGGTCTGCCTGGAGCTAGTGAATTTTTAGAGCAAAAGATTAACCTATGCCATTTGTACATGTCCAGTCACTTGTTATGGAATGCAGTACTGTAACCTCTTTGGGTGCAAGGGGGGATAGCACGTAGCAGATGGTATCTAAATGGTTTGGATCTTTTCTTCCATTTGTAAAGTAACAGCCTTGCACAATGTTCACTAGTGGATGCTTTCTGAAAGTCTGGTTATATTAACTCTACTGACCTGTTGAATTTGCAGTTTGATTAATTTTGCCAATTTAAAATTCCTGTTGCAGCTCCACCTGGTATGTTTCATTTCGCCTAATAAAATATTGCTTAGAATTGATTCATGCTGTGGAAAAAAGTCATATTTCACTCCAAAGTCATTTCATTTAGGGGCAAAGTGAATCTTTTAGTGTTTTTGGCTGGTGAAGTGCCTTGAAGTCATTTTAAAGCTTAAGCATTTGGAGCTCAGGACTAGATCCAAACGTTGAGGTATAAGAGTAGTACTTGAGCTACATAGTGTTAAAGCGGTAGGATGTTGCTGTCCTCAGGTCTCAGACACAGTAACCGTGTGGTGGTTTTGGCTGGGATGGAGTTGACTTTCTTACTAGCAGTTGGTTAATAGTATGGTTTGGATTTCAGATGGGATTAGCGTTGACAGCAAACCGATGGTTTCAGTTGTTGCTTAGCAGTCAAGGCCTTTTCTGCTCCTCACACTGTCCCACCAGCGAGTAAGTTGGGGGTGCACAAAAAGCTGGAAGGAGACACAGCTGGGACAGCTGACCTCAACTGATCAAAGGGATATTCCATGCCATATGTTGTAATGCTCAGTATGTAAAGCTGAGGGAAGAAGAAGGAAGGAGAGGACATTCGGAGTTACATTTGTCTTCCTGAGTAACCGTTACACGTGATGGAACCCTGCTTTCTTGGAGATGGCTGAACACCTGCTTGCTGATGGGTAGTAGTGAATGAATTCCTTGTTTTGCACTGTTTGAGTGCACAGATTTTTCTTTATTTATTAACTGTCTTTTTCTCAACCCATGAGTTTTTCTGAACTTATACTCTTCTGTTTCTCTTCCTCTTCCCTCTGTGGGGAAAGCGAGCAAGCAGCTGCATGGTCCTAGTTGCTGGCTGGGGTTAAACTGTGACACTGATGAAGCCTGGTTTTCTATGGCTTTGTAGCCTACATGTAGCTATCAATCAGAAGTAGTCAACATAGATTTACCAAGGGGAAATCATGTCAGACTAACCTGATAGCTTTCTACAATGTCATGACTGGTTGGATAGATAAGAAGAGGGTGGTGGATGTTGTCTACCTTGACTTCAGCAAGGCTTTTGACACCGTCTCCCACAGCATCCTCATAGCTAAGCTTAGGAAGTGTGGGTTAGGTGAATAGAAAGTTGAGTGGATTGAAAACTGGCTAAAAGAAAGAGCCCAGAGGGTTGTGATTAGGGCACAGAATCCAGCTGGAAATCTGTAACAAGTGGTGTTCCCCAGGGGTCAGTACTGGGTCCAGTCCTCTTCAATATATTCATCAATGACTTGGACGAAGGGATGGAATGTACTCTCAGCAAGTTTGCTGATGACACAAAATTAGGAGGGGTGGCTGACACCCCAGAAGGCTTTGTTGCATCAAGAAGAGCATGGCCAGCAGGTCAAGGGAGGTCATCCTGCCCTGGTGAGGCCCCATCTGGAGTACTGTGTCCAGTTCTGGGCCCCCCAGTTCAAGAAGGACAGGGAACTGCTGGAGAGGGTACAGCAAACGGCCACATCATGATTAAGGGCCTGGAGCATCTCTCCTATGAGGAGAGACTGAGGGACTTGGGTCTTTTTACTCTTGAGAAGAGAAGGCTTAGGGGAGATCTAATTAATACATACAAATACTTAAAGGGAGGGTATCAGGAGGACAGGGCTGGTCTTTTCTCAGTGGTGCCCAGTGACAGGACAAGAGGAAATGGGCACAAAGTTGAGTATAAGAAGTTTCACCTAAATGTGAGGAGGAACTTCTTTGCTGTGAGAGTTGTAGAGCACTGAACAGGCTGCCCAGAGAGGTGGTGGAGTCTCCTTCTCTGGAGACATTCAGAACCCGCCTGGACACGTTCCTGTGCAACCTGCTATGGGTAGACCAGCACCGGCGAGGAGAGCCAGGGTGAGTGGCGAGGCAGGTGTGATGGCGCCGTACGGAGGGTTCCGAGCTCAGGGACCCCCCGCTCACAGCCCCAACCCCAGCCGGAAGCCGGAAGTCCGCGGCAGCCAATCAGGCGCGGAGGGGCCACCGCGGCTTGTGGCGCGCGACAGGAAGGAAAAAAAAAAACCCACCTCACAGAGGAAAAACCCGCCACCGGCCACAAAAGTTCGAAACAAGGACACGAAGCACACAAGAGGTTACTGCTGAAGAGATCATATCAAGGCATGGTTGGGACTCGGTCAAAGATGGTTAGAAACAAACCTGTGTGTGCCCAGAGAGAGGCCCCACACAAACACCAGGCACCAGGGAACTGGCTGCAGCGAGTGCTGGGACCTGGCAATGATGGGTGATAGAGACAGCACCTGTGTGAGGGGTGAGCAGAGCAATGGTCTGCTCCACAGGGTGGCTGAACTAAAGGAAGGAGTGAATAGACTATGTAGAGCACTGAACAGGCTGCCCAGAGAGGTGGTGGAGTCTCCTTCTCTGGAGACATTCAGAACCCGCCTGGACACGTTCCTGTGCAACCTGCTATGGGTAGACCAGCACCGGCGAGGAGAGCCAGGGTGAGTGGCGAGGCAGGTGTGATGGCGCCGTACGGAGGGTTCCGAGCTCAGGGACCCCCCGCTCACAGCCCCAGCCCCAACCCCAGCCGGAAGCCGGAAGTCCGCGGCAGCCAATCAGGCGCGGAGGGGCCACCGCGGCTTGTGGCGCGCGACAGGAAGGAAAAAAAAAAACCCACCTCACAGAGGAAAAACCCGCCACCGGCCACAAAAGTTCGAAACAAGGACACGAAGCACACAAGAGGTTACTGCTGAAGAGATCATATCAAGGCATGGTTGGGACTCGGTCAAAGATGGTTAGAAACAAACCTGTGTGTGCCCAGAGAGAGGCCCCACACAAACACCAGGCACCAGGGAACTGGCTGCAGCGAGTGCTGGGACCTGGCAATGATGGGTGATAGAGACAGCACCTGTGTGAGGGGTGAGCAGAGCAATGGTCTGCTCCACAGGGTGGCTGAACTAAAGGAAGGAGTGAATAGACTAAGGACCATTAGGGAGTGTGAAAAGGAGCTGGATACATGGTGTCAGGCTCTGCAGCCCCCTGTAGCAGAGGGAGATGACACAAGGAACAGGGAGGAATGGAGACAGGTGCCTGTTGGAAGAGGCAAGGATCACCCTTCACAGCCCCCCTCATCTTTCCATGTGCCCCTGCATAACAAGTATGGGGCACTGGAGGTTGAAGGTGAAACAAATGAACAGGCTGAAGAAACACCACCCAGGGTGCTGCCTGAAGCAAATCACACAAAATCAAAACCTCTACCCAAAAAAAAAAGAGGAGGGTAATTGTCATTGGTGACTCCCTTCTGAAGGGAACAGAGGGCCCCATGTGTCGGCCGGATCCCTCCCACAGGGAAGTCTGCTGCCTCCCTGGAGCCCGCATCAGAGATGTAACCAGAAGGCTGCCTACTCTGATACAGCCCTCTGACTACTACCTCTTAGGAGTTATGCAGGTGGGAAATGATGAGGTCAACACTGGAAAGTTAAAAACAATTAAAAAGGACTTTAAGACATTGGGGAAACTGGTTGAGGGATCAGGGGCACAGGTAATCTTTTCAGCATTACCCTTAGTTGCAGGCGAGAATACTGAGAGGAATAGAAAGGCATACACGATTAACAGGTGGCTCAGAAACTGGTGCCACCAACAAAATTTTGGGTTTTTTGATCCCAGGAAAATTCACATGGTACCAGACACGATAGCAGCAGACAGAGCATACCTGTCACAGAGGGGTAGAAAGATACTGGCTTGCGAGTTGGCAGGACTTGTTGAAAGGGCTTTAAACTAGGTCCGAAGGCATTTGTATCTGCAGTACCAGAATAGGAAAATAAGTTTTTGTGTGTCTTAAAACTTAGAAGATAGAACTGGCTTCCAGGCTAATAATAAGAGTTGTAAAATGCAAACAATTAAATTTAAAATTAAAATTAGCATGACTAAAGGATTTCATTTACAGAACAGGATTTTAGCTGTAATTTGGCATTTGACTTACAGTGAAGACGACAGGTTACAGATTCGAGAATAATAAAAAAGTGCCTCTGGAATTAATTTTCTTTTACGTCTTATTGCAACACATTAGACACATACATTATTTATCATTGCATGGATCTCATCGTAACAAACTCCAAAGCCTTGACCCAGTCACAATCTCTACTCTGATTAGACTGCAGCAGGAGATGCAGTCTAATTTATTCCACAAACATCTCTGTGGTGGGGTTTCACAGTTGTTGAAATCTGTTAAAACAACTGAGTTAACATAAACATTAACAATAAATAAAACCAAGGGATCTCCATGTTTTACCGTTTCTTGCCAGCAGATACTCCAGAGAACTAAGAAAAGGCAAACACTGAGATCAGAGCCTGCCTCTTTATCCAAGACTGCTTTGGAATCTACATACAAGTACAACCAAACTGACTCTAGAGTGGAACAAGAGTTAAGGAGATTTCTGAGATCCCCTTGAGAAGCATCCTGCTTCCATAATTTGCCTGTTCCAGGAACAAAATTAGGTTCTGCTTGAACTCAGTTTACATCATTTTACTGCTGCATAGTGGGAGCAGAACTATTACAGGTGTTGACATAAAGTGGTCTGAATGGACCAAAAAGGATACCACTGCCATAGTTTGCCAAAATGGCTCTGGACTGTCTCCACTAATGCTGGGAGAGGGTCGTGATTTCTGGGACCCCTTCCCAGCCAAGCATCAAAGATGAAAATTACAGCTGACTTCTGTGCCTGAAACAATGCAATATTCAATTTCAGCTTAACTTGGGTTAGGAAAAAAACAAGCAAAAGAAAGAATAATAATGCAGTCATATTATAAGCCCCAAGACCCATTCCCAGCAAATATAAATTTCTTTCAGGAATGCAGAAGAAATGTATGCTTTTTTATTAAAAGAGACAAGATGTAGATGATGAGAAAGGGCTTTCTCTTCACTCTATTACATCCATTTTACTCTGGAGTAGCTCCATGGACTCAGTGGCATCAAGCTTGACAGACAGAGCTGAGAAACGGGCTTTGTGTTAATGAGATCTCATGGGCTTGCCTGGTGAAAACGTAATTTTTGGAACAAGAACATGAGGTATCTGAAAGCATGCAATATTCTCTCCATTCCACTGTTCTACTTGGAGCTGGGTGTCTAACATACACAAGATGGGAGCAAGCAAAGCAGTGTAAAAAAGCTTCAGAACATGACTACTAGGAAAACTGAGTGACTTATCTGGCTAAAAACTAATCAGAATCAGAGAATAATTTATTTTCATGTGCTGAACTACTTTTATCACTGTCCCTGAGAGAGCTCAAAGAATAAGTTATATTCTGAAAAATTATGAGAATGGAGTTTTTATTTTATTTTTTAAAGTGAATTTGCTGAATTCCCGACTGAATAAAAGATGACACTTTTTACCCTCTTTCCCAGATTTTAGAGTGGGGAATTTGGGTTGTTTATAAAAATATAATCTCTTTCATCAAATGCTAAGGAATCACAGTAAAGATAGGAACTTATTACAGATTGATGAATAGATGAAATTTGATGTTTTAGAATATAGAATAGAATAGAATAGAATAGAATAGAATAATTTCAGTTGGAAAGAACCTACAATGATCATCTAGTCCAACTGCCTGACCAATTCAGGGCTGACCAACAGTTAAAGCATGTTGTTAAGGCCTTTGTCCTATTATGCCTATTGAACACTATCAGGCTTGGGGCATCGACAGCCTCTTCAGGAAACCTGTTCAACTGTTTGACCACTGTGTCTGTAAAGAAATGCTCCCTAATGTCAAGTTTAAACCTTCCTTGACACAGCTTTGAACCATTGCCACACAGCTTATCACTGGATAGCAGGGAGAAGAGCTCAGCACCTCCCTCTGCACTTCCCACAGGAAGCTGTGGAAAGCAACGGTGGGCATCACTTCCCTGGCACTGGCCAGGAGGTGTGGACCTGGCTGCCCATGTAATTCCTTTCTGTTTCCATCACTGTTGTTGTTGCACGTGGAATAGAGTCCTGCTGCCATCTCACCTTCACTCCATCAGGACCCAGCTTTGCTCCTTTTAAAGCCGATGACAAAAGGTGCACATCTCATTTGCTCTCAAAGACACTTTTTGCTTTCAAAGACACAGTTCTGTACATACAAAGGGCCTGAGTCCCCCTGACATTTAGGTACAAATATCTTTTGCTGTCACCAGCTCTGTGTTTTATCTCAGTAAAGTTTCTAAAAGTCCCTCATAAAGCAGTGTATGGGTGGACAATAATTTGACACTTATCTTAATTAAAGCTAAGTAGTGCCCCAATGGGAAAAAAAAAAAAAAGTACCAATAATTTCCACCTAACAAGAATTTCTCTAAGCTTTAACACAAAGTGTTTGTAAGAAGAGAAACTTCCTTTGACAGTCTGTGTATAAAAAAGCTTCTTAATAGAGTGTCATAAAACTGTCCCAAATGGGAGATTACAAGACACTGGCTTGCAAAAAGCCCCATTAATTGCCTTTAAAAATTTCCCTTTTAATACCTTAAATCTGGCTATTATAGACCCTTTTGATGCTTAGCTCTGTAAAATAGCCTAAAGGAACTGCTCTTTTTAGTATTTCAAATAAGAGAAAAACTTAATGTTAGAAAGTGTTAGTCACCACAAAATTTGTTATCAGTTCTAAAGGTTTGGTCTGCTGGGCATGATCCAAATTTTTAATGCCAGTAAGCATTTTCCCACTGATTTCACTAGCTTCTGGATCTGAACATTGCTGGACTACAAGTACGGTTTTTTTGCTGTTGCTAATCATGAAAATAGTTTTCTCACTCTTCTTTTTTTAACAAATGCCTCTGCTCAGTGTTGAATTTTTAAGGGGAAATAGATGAGGAATTAACTGCAACCCCAGAAAACGTTGTCTCAAAAATCATTTGTTCTGAGGAATGGCATTGTACACTGTCCAAGATCCAGAATCACACTAGCTTAACCTGAACCGTAGAGCTAAATGGGGAACACTGAAATCTGTATATGAACAAGAATTTCAGTCCATTACTGTTTTTATTTCTTTTTAGTATAAATTTATTCAGAATATTAAACCTAAATTCAATTAACCCAAAACAATAATATTCACACAAAAAGGTCACACTTATTTAATTAAACTAGTTAACCAGATCAGGTTTTCTTCACCATGTTAGTTAAACAAAAGTAATAGGAAGAAGGACGAAAATCTTTTTTTTTGCAATCCAGAAGATTTCAAGATATTTTGAAAGTAATACGTATGCCCCTCCTAGTGAAAGTCAGGTTTTCAAACCACAGTAACTTGCCACTGGCAAGCTGTGTTCTGTTGGAAACTTTGCTGGCCTGAATGTCTTCACGCTTTCCCTGCCAAATAGATGTAAATGTTGACACAAAAGCATGAAACGCATCCAAATACTGTGTTGCCAAGCACAAAGATATTAATTCTCAAACACCAAACCCTATCTTTTCTTAGCTAGTGTTAGACTTGACAGGACCATATAGGCAAGATTTGTGCTTTTTGTATCACATAAATTACCAGGAAAGAAAAATAACAAAGTTGATTTTACCACCACCGTCCGCCCCCCCCCCCCCCCCCCCCCCCCAGGACTGCTCATCAGCTGATGGTTTTTTTACCTGCTCATCTTTTTTTTTTAGTAGGGAACAGAATGTTGCTTCTACAGGTCGTGATCTACCTATCTCAGTTCTCTTAAATGTAAAAATATCACATTTCTTCCAAGATATCTCTAATCACAAATAGTGGGAAGGCAGAAAAGTATTCCTGTGAAATCAGTATGTGCTTACTCCTCTCCCATATACCCCCCCCCGCCCGCCCCCCCCTCCTCCCCCCCCGCCAAGGACTGCTCATCAGCTGATGGTTTTTTTACCTGCTCATCTTTTTTTTTTAGTAGGGAACAGAATGTTGCTTCTACAGGTCGTGATCTACCTATCTCAGTTCTCTTAAATGTAAAAATATCACATTTCTTCCAAGATATCTCTAATCACAAATAGTGGGAAGGCAGAAAAGTATTCCTGTGAAATCAGTATGTGCTTACTCCTCTCCCATATACCCAGGGCATTTCTTTTGTCTCTAATGTCAGCCACAGGATACCAGGCTGGGCAGACTTTTCTGCTTATCTTATAGCCCTTATGTCTGTTCTTACATAGGACATATCCACTTGCCATTATGTTTTTACCGAGGTGCATTCTGCTGGTGGACAATTTCCTTAACCAGAGCATACAGCAAAGTTAACAACAGGCATTTTGAATTTGCTTTGTGTTTTAAAAATATAATTAATGCCAATATTTCATGGGTTGGAGCATCTGATATTCTGTGTGCATTTGCATATTATACTCTTTCTCAAACTTGACTGCAGTCTTCAGGTTGAAGTCAAAGTAAAGCTTCCAGTCAGTCAGGTCAAATGTATTTACGCATATTTCAATTTTCCAGTGTGTAAGGACTATCTTAATTAAAAATCACACACACACATACAAAATAGAAAAAAGATAATTTATAGTATTATGGACAATTTTTCTGAACTGTTTGACTGACTAGTGACTGAATGATTTGGAAATTTAATTTTATGAATTTTTTCCTATGCAGCTTTCAAGCAAGTACCTTGACCAAGACTTTTCAGTGGTTTTGATGGAAAAAGTTAAAGTAACATGTAAAAGCAAAGTATATTTATTGCAATTTCTTATACTCATTGTCATTTCACCTCAGATATCCAAGCTCCAGAGGACTTAAAGTTTCATTTTGTGTAAAAGTTTTCTGATAGGACCATATACACTCCCTCTCTTCACAATCTCAAATGCATAAATTCTGAGTTTTAAGTGCATTCTGAACTTGATCAAATGAATAGCCTTGCTGTGTCATACCAGAGTAACTGAAAATAGGCAAGCATCAGCCCTGAATGTGCATTAACAAGGTAACATCAGAATATGTTCATTCAGTCTTTCATTCCAATAATATGATATTTATACAAACTAAGACACCAAAGAAGAAGGTTTTTTATTTGTTCTGCTTTGGGGGTTTCTGTGTGTGGTTTTTTTTCCCCAGACAACAACAATATCAGACACCAACCCGGCAGAGTTGAATAAAATAGAAAAAAATACACCTGCAACAAGAAAGAAAAATACGTTAATTAAAACTGGGGACAAGATGAGAACAAACCAGACTGGTCCACCCTGTACGAATGAATATAACGTCCTTCTTCTTTATACACAGTTAAATACAGTAACCAAAAAATACCAAACAAAAATCCATTTCTATGCTTGTGTCAATATGATGGTGGTATAGTAAACTAATTTGCTAATTTGAATCCCAGCTGGAGACTTCCACTTAGTGCCTAGAGGAATAAATGTTTTATTGAAATGATTGAGATACATACCAGTGACAGCAAAAGACTCCCAGGACTTTATTACTCCCTCATCTCATGAAATTGGGAGTTAAGCTTTTTTCATTGTCACTTTACAACTGAGAATTAAAAAAAAACTAGGTGATTGTCTGAAACCCCAGCCACCTTGAAAATTAAGTATTTTATTGATTGTTGCAAGAGCTCTCCAGGTGGGAATTCAAACAGCCCTAGAGATTCCACCGGGAGGCTCTTGCTGTCAAGTCCAATTTATTTGCTTAAGTTTATTGATTAATGTTGTGGGTGGAGTGTCACAGAGATTCTTGCTGCAGGATCGATCAAATTGTACATGAATAAAACGTGTAAATAGTCAATAGAAAGTGTTCCTACAGATGCAGAAATGGTCACGTAGGACCATTTCTTTGGTAGAGTAGTTTGGAGAAGTTTTGTATATAGTTGAGACACTCAATAACAATTTATTACACGTGTGCTGAAGTGATCACGTACCACCACAGGCCAGCTAGATTATACGAAGTGAGCACAACAGCACATCTGTGAGTCTCACTCTACCCATCTGAAGATGCTGTTATGAGAACCATTGGAACAGTGATTCCTCTTGCCACCAGACAGCCACAATCCCCTATGCCCTGTGCATGGCCCTGTGTCTCAATCCAAGTAGATTAATTTCTACACAAAGAATTCTGTCTCTGAGTTTCTGTGCAAGACAAACACCCTGGTGATGGAACTTGATGACAAGAAATAGAGATTTTTCATAGTAAGTGAGGAGTAAGGAAAAGCAGCGCTCTGAATGCTCTTCAGAATGTCGAGACTGAGATTCACAAGAACAGTCCAGCACTAGATCAGGCTTCCCAGAGAGGTTGCCCAGTCTCCTTCCATGAAAGTTTTTTAAGATGCAGCTGGATAAAGCCCTGAGCAGGCTGGTCTGACTTTGCTTTGAGCAGGAGGTTGGACCAGGGACCTGATGTCCTCCCATCTGAATTTTCACATGGCAGAAACACAAGGTGAGGTTTATATTGGTATCAGAGGTGAAAGCTCCACATGGAAGTAAAATGGAGACTCCTCAGAATAAAGTGCTCTGAATTCTGTTGCTCAGTGACAGTATGCAGAAGGGAAAGAGCAGCAGACAATAACTGAACCTTCTGGGACACCTATAGACACCTTGATGACCAACAAAAGGCCGAAACCTAAAAGTTGAAAGAGAGCAACAGTGCCAAAATATGAGAAGACAAGACAGTTCTCAGCAAGCAGTGGTGGAGATAGAATACTTGCTTTTTAGGAAGCAGTTATCAGACAATTTGAAATGAGTTTGTTTATTAGGGAGCTGTAGGCAGATGTCTTTGGTTTCTGACTGCAGAAGGAAATACAGTGGCTGTAAATGACACATATAAAGCGTTTGAAAATTAAAAGGAGAAAAGGGAGTAAGTTTTTGGAGAGGCAAGAATGTGGGAGAGGTTCAGGTCACTTGGAAAGGAAGATTATATGTAGATGGAAAGGAGTAAGAGAGGGACAAAGGGATTAAATGGGGGAAGGAGGGAAGAAAACCAGGAAACATTTTACTGTGCCCCTCACCAGAGTGTCTAGGCATCTAGTCAAGGTTATTTCACAGGAGTAGGAGTCTAATATTTTTGTAGAACATCATAAAACTCCTTTGACTTTGTAGACTTTTCATTTTGAATTAAGAAAGCTGATTATATTTGGGTATTGACTTAAAATACAAAAGACTTCCCAACAGTGCCTGGGATAAATTTCAAGTCTGTTTTATAGCCTTAGCTGTACTAAAGCCAAAAGAGGATATTAGAAAAGAGCTAATTATAATTATTACTCTGAGAGACAATGATAATATCAAAGGCGTTTGAATGTTCATCCATTTCAGAAGACCTCATAAGGTTCAGGAAAAAGTCTGATGCAGTTCATAATGTGAAACCTTTTAAAAAGTACCAAAGTGGTTTTGGAGCCTGAGTGACTTAGGTCCCCTGTATACCCAGAGGAAGAACTGGCTGAAAGGAAAGATGGGACATCCTTATAGAGCACAGATAGGGGCATTAAGAACTTGGGAATAAATATTTGCTATTATTTTACAGAGTATTGATATTTGTTCTACCCATCACTTGTTTCTGTGAACAGTAATTTAGACAGACACAGAACTGATTTGTGCTAGACTACAGGAATTTATTCTTGTAAGGAATACTGCGCAATCCTCAACAAAACAGAGGCTGTGACACAACTCAGTGATCTGCAAGGAGGAAATACATCAGACTCATGATTTAGGAGGTCTAGGGTACCAGATTTAGTCCCTGAGCAGTGTGGCCCAAGATACACTGATTTTCCTGTGCTCCCCTTTCTCCTTCCATACTTTTCCACAGACATCTTCAAAGTTTGCACCTCCTTCAGTGGGGAAGGAGAAGAGAAGGAAGGATGGTGGTGGCAGATTTGGTGGAAATATGTAAAAAAAGTTTTCTCCTTCTGTCAAATCCCCTGCTCTATTTGCAGCCAAGCCTTTCCCCAATGATGTTTTTCATTTCCCCCTGAGGAAAAGGAAGGAGGGAGTTTGGGGACTCTGCACTTTTGGGAAGATGGTGAACTGGAGACTTATTTTCTCGGAGCACACATCCATGAGTCACCAAGATGTGCATTCCACTTTAGTGTACCTAGACTGACATAGGAAATAGAATATTTTCTACTCAAGACCACCTGTGCAACAAATTTCTAGAGATCAGTGTGTGCTCCAGACAAGTTTAAAAGCTTTCAGTAAAGGCTTTTTTTTTTTTTTAATCCCCCAGAAGAGATGCTCATAACAGCAACATTGCCTGGAATTGCACTGATCTGCTCCAGGCAGATGGAGGATGCAAGAGGAATCTAAGAACTAACATAACAGTTTGTCCCATGTGTTTATTAATGTGAAATGAATGCAATGGAGATAGAAACAACATTAAATCATCAGAATCTGAAATCAGACAAACAGGTAACACACAGGGAGGCTTGAGTCAAACCTTATTTGCATCATTTTTTTTAGCAGGGAATTATTTTCAGCTTCAGTGGATTTTTTTTCTGATGTACAGAATGAAAATTTTAAAAAGTGAGCATTAGCCATTTCTTATCCATTATTAATTCTGGATTTATTTCAGCATTTCAGTCAAATACACCTGAGATTTTTGTGGAGCAGAAGTAACAAATTCTCTAAGTATTTTTTTCTGTGGATAAAGCATTTTAAACTGTTCCCCACAAGGTCTTTTCCACCTTGGAGGGGGCACTGATCAAAGTAATGGAATTGACACCAAAGGAAGCGTCACTGTGGCTAGTTCCATTAAGTGGTTTGCATATATTACCTGCATAGAAATTGTGGGGTTTTTTTAAACATTGAGGGTTGAAAAATATCCCTCTGTAAGTAGCCTTTACTACATATTAAAATTCTTCTCCAGTGCTTCCTAATGC
This sequence comes from Calidris pugnax, assembly GCF_001431845.1. Taxonomy (NCBI): domain Eukaryota; kingdom Metazoa; phylum Chordata; class Aves; order Charadriiformes; family Scolopacidae; genus Calidris; species Calidris pugnax. The sequence continues at coordinate 47,196,021 of NW_015094506.1, forward strand.
AAAGGAAAACATTTTTCTCTAATAGCCACATAGTAACTAGCAAGAAAGTATGTGGGATACAGGGTAGCTTCAGAACATATTATGGTGAGTCTGACAGAAGACAGACTTAGGCTCATGGTTCTGTCAGTCTAATTTTGGACATCTTTTAATTAAGATTATGATTATGACTAGCTTTCCAGAGACATTACCAGACAAGTAAAGATACTGAAATTGTATATTAGGTTCTCATGAGACATCCTGCACAGTTTTTCTGCTAGCGTGTGTTTCGGTAATCCAAGCCTGTTAGAGTACCAGCAACTCAAACATTCATATTTCTGCTTTTCATTTGACTTTTCCAGGTGGGTTACATCTGAAGCAGACATGTGGAATTTTAAAAATTTCACATGTAAAACATTATTCAAAAGGACTGTAATGGACCGGTGGCATGCATGGGTGCACGTGTACGCACGCTAGCTTGTGCCTGTTGCTGTGTGTGCATACCATTGCCATCTGCTGGGTGTCATCAAAACTGCCCGCTTTTGTACCAATGATCAAGCAAATAATCACTTTCCTTCAGCATGAAAGGAAAGAAGTTGAGGTTCTAAATTCTTCCGGTGTGAAGCAACTATCCAAGATGTATAAGTGGCTTCTGTGCCAGCAGTTTTTAAGACTCTGGAAGACACTTGAGACAGAAAAGTTGTCCTACAACTTGTTGAGGAAATTTGGTCAGACCTGTTGAGCAAGATGTTATTTATGAGTTTCAAGCAGGTGAACCAAATCCAGTTTCTGTGTGCAAATTTTGCTGCAAACCAAGCTGTGCAAGGTTAGTGCAATCTTGCATAAAATAGTTTTCTTTTCTAGTCCTAAAATAAACCATTCATTTCTGCAAATACATCAGCATTACTTGTTTGATGGACAAGATACTCAGCTTCTCTGAATCTTTATGTCTCTGAGGAGTTTAACAAAATGCAACCATGTATAAAAGCTGGGAATCTGTTCTGTGAACTGCAGTCTGGCAGAAATCCGTATTTGTATCTTCTTATCTTCTTAGCACAGGCTGAATGAGGGAAATTAAAAAACTCATGAAATGAGTCTTACTCTTGGTGGTGACCAGATTGGCTGGGAATGCTGTTTGAGTTTTATGAGTTTTTATAGTTTTATAGATCATTTAAGACATATCAGTTCAGCTGGATGGAGTTGTCACTCAGCTCCCAGCATAAAGCACAAGTTACTTCCCAAACTCCCTATCTTCCTTTCAATTACTTTTATTTTTAATTAAATCAAAAAGGCCCGAAGAAGGGACTTCAGACTTGGCCTTCATTGTTTTGAGAGGTGATGCCATTATCTCAGCAATGTGAAGAGTGAATCAAAAGAGTTTCTCTGTTTCCCTCTGTGGGGATGTTCCTGGTTAAGAGCACACTTTAGGTTTACCATTTGAGGTGAAAAACATTGTTCTTTTTATGTATATCTGTTCAGTTCCGTGATAAATGTCACTTAAGATTTTATTGTTTACCAGTTAGTGACCTGATGTGTGTTTCTTTTTAAGTCCTTTAAGCTTCATGACCATTATTTTTTATTTAGACACATTTTCCCTTGTCCCTTTGTTTCACCTGCTTTCAACAGACTGCTATCATTATCCTTAAATGGATGTCAGATGTGCTCCTCTATACAGGAAAAGTGCTTTTAATCTTCATTGCACATTGCAACCTCTAGCTCTTTCTTATCCATCCTTCAAAGACAACAGTACTGAATGACTACAAGGCTCGTGTCTCTTTTAAGGGCACTGATGGCCTCTGTACCCTGTTAGGATGCTTTTTCATGCTTGTATCATCCCTTGCAGCTAAAAAATCGACAAATTGACAAGATAAGAATTTATAAGGACTGTGGTGCTCTAACAGGCCCTTTATCTCTTATATTCTCTAATCCCTGTCGAGTTTCAGAAATGGTTGGGCTGTGATGAAGCACGCCTAGGCAAAAACTGAATAACCAAATGTTCTGAGTTCTGTTCTAACATCCACTAAGTAAAACTGTGTATCTTTTCATCCATATAAAATGAACAAATTTTGAAAGCTGGTTGATATTCCCTTGATCTAGATAGCTCCACAAATATCACAGAATTCGAAGGGTTCTGACCTTTGAGTCCACTTCACAAGCACTTACTAAGCCAGGAGGTGTGAATGTGTCCAGAAACCCTGTAAGTGTTAAAGGATGTGACCCGTAAGAAAGATTGTGTTCTCTTTCAGTGTTACGATGCCTTATGCATTCAGACCAAGCAATAGGGTTAAATATAGGATTATTATTGGATTAATCTCTTTGTCATGGTTTAACTCCAGTAGCCAGCTCAGCGGCACGCGGCCACTTGCTCACCCCCCCCACAGTGGGGTGAGGGAGAGAATCGAAGGGCAACACTTAGAAAACTTGTGGGTTGAAACAGATGATTTAATAAGTAAAGCAAAAGCTCCTTGTGCAAGCAAGGTGAAATGAAGAATACAGTCACTGCTTCCCATCAGCAGGCAGTTGTCCAGCCATCTCCAGGAAAGCAGGGCTCCATCACGCTAAACCTTTTCTTGGGAAGACAAATACTGTAACTCTGAATGCCTCCCTGCTTTCTTCCTCTTTCCCCAGATTTTATTGCTGAGCAAACCATCATATGGTATGGAATAACCCTCTAGTCTGTTGGAGTCAGCTGTCCTGTGTCCCCTCCCAACCCATTGCACACCTCAGCCTACCCACTGGTGGAGCAGTGTGAGAAGTAGAAAAAGCTTTAATGTTGTGTAAGCACTGCTCAGCAGAAGCCAGAACACTAGTGTGTTGTCTACACTGTCTTCATTACAGATCCAAAACATAGCACCATACAACCTCCTATGAAGAAATTTGACTGTATTCTAGCCAAAACCAGTGCATCCCAGAGTCACTCAGGGATCCCCTGGTACTGAGTGCATTCAGACCAGCAAGGACTTCACTGGTCAGGTGCCTGCTAGGTGTTGGCGAGCCAGCAGCACCAAACAAGATGTGCAGGTACAGGTGTGTTGGCATGGCAGGGTGTGGTGTCTTGCTGCTGGAAAGCAAAGAGAGAAGGGATGCTTAGGTGCTGCTGTGTGCCAGGCCACCTCTCCGTCTGCCTTCATAACTGAGAAAGTGAGGTGGATTCTGTCATTGGAAGAGCCTGTATCTGTCATCATTTCCCAGAATGTGGTAAATTGGCAAATCAAATGCCAGTGCCCTTTCTTTGCTGGAGGTGATAGAGGAACCACTGCAGATTTGCAGTAGCATTGATCAGGTGAAGCAACTTTATCCAGACAGGGCTGGAGCACTTCCTCTGTTTCTGCATTTAACTTGCTCTCATTTTGGTAGGAGGCATAACTGGTTTATATCATCTCATTACTGGCTTTGCTTCTTCACCCACTAACGGATCCGTTTCCTGTTGGAAATGTGTTCTTTATTCTCATTGCTATATTCTGAAACTGCTTCCATCAAAACTTCCTAGGAAACACTTTTTTAGGGACCAGAGACCAACTGGCCTTGGATTTCCCCTACAGCACAGGTGTATGACAAATTCTAGTGCCTACCAAGATTTCTTCAAAACCATGGCACAATTAGATGACCACTGAATTTGGCCTGGAAACTGTGGCACAATTTGTTCTTTCTCACAGTGTCAAGAAGTCAGGAAGACCATAACTGCATTAGTATAGGAAATACCCACAAACAGAACAGCAAATAATGAAATATTTGAATATTGAATTAAATAATGAATAACAGCATGATGAAAGCATGATCCAATCTCATGCAGCTGGGAGCCACAATTGGCCCAGTGTTCACCATCAAGACTATGCTGAAGAAGTGAAACTGCAGAAAGAAGCAATGCTCCTGCATTCTTTCCTCTGATTTCATAATGTTTCCAGCCACGTTGCTCATTGCCTGCGATTTCTACATTTCCCCCATGCTTCAAAACTCTGACCTTTCCTTTGCAGAAATCCATTTTTAAAATTCAATACCTGGTCTTACAATCATAGTTAATGATCTTTTCAGCTTGTTTTTACTGTAAAAGTACAATCTGCATTCGCAAGAGATAACTTAGTAGTTTTAACCCAAGCTCTCAAAGGCATAAATTAATGTGGAAAACTATAAATTTTTTAATTCATAGAATCATAGAATTCTTTCAGTCTGGAATTCTGCTCAGCCTGTTTTTCTGACTGGTTTTCCCTGGCTGTTAAATTGATAAGATGATTATGTTACGATTTTATAAATAATGTGTGTTGAGAAAGAGATGTAATTCAGGTGGAAAATGGAAGCCCAAGGATTCGGTAGAAGCTTCTTGGAAAAGTGTTGCATTGTAACCTGGGAGGAGAAATGTGTTTTCTGAAACAGGTTTGGCTGTTCAAAGAGGACTAGATTAGATTTGGCATTCCTGGAGATTTAAAAGATCACAGGACTGCTGAGATCTGCACTTCCATTTTCATCTCACTCTCTCTGTGGCTTGGTTTGCAAGAATACATCACACTCACAAACATGATTCTTGGTTCTCTCTCCACAAATATTTTGAGTATCTTTCTCAGATATGATTTGTTACTGTGTCCCTAATAATAAATGTGAGGTTTCTTTTGAGCCTAAGAGTGATCTTCTATATCAAATGTTTTCTGTGCTGCTTAGTAAGCAGTGAGACATACACAAGTATCAACGCTCTGCTGGATGTCTTCCAAAATGGGCACTATGATTACTTTTTTTATTTTCTGGTAGGTGCTGGAGAACACACCATTATCCTCCTATAGTGGCGCCTTGCTGCATTTATTCTTGTGGTTCCCATTGTTCCTATAACAAGCTGCATTTTAACTTGGCGAAGAAAAGGAAGAAAGAAAACAGAAATTAATGGAAGAAGCTAAAAGGTCAGCAGGTTATACCATCTGTCCACTGTGAAGGACAGCCTGAGACTATTTTATCTTGAAGTTGGCTTGGAGGCAGAATATGACTGAAAAATTTGTGATTTCACTTCAGAATTAAAACTGTGTCTCTAAAGAAGTGCATGATTTTTTTTCCATGGGCTCAGTCTTCGTCCCAGTTCCTAGGGAAAGGAACAAACTACACAGAGCCTGGGTTCTGTGATGTGCAAGTGCCTCGGTACTTCTGATGTCCAAGGGATATGCTACAAAGGTACCAGCTCCATGTATCGCAGCTGATTTCAGTGCCTATCTGGTGGAAATGAGGAATCTGCTTCATTGTTCTTGTGGCTTGAAAGTTTTTTTTCTTAATATCCCACCTGGGGGACCATTTGTTGGTCAACTGGTCAAAAAGACCATTTGTTGCCAATTAATCAGATTTGTTCTTGGCATATTCCCAGTGGCCAAAGAGGACAGATGATGGATCACCCTCCAATTTATAACACACTTCTGCATACTGTAAAGCATGTCTCCTTTATTTTCCAGGTGATTTCAGCCTTTTTCAATTTGTGACTCTTAAAGACTGTCCAGTGAATATACCAACCCTTGCGTGGTACCTTGAACACTGCTTTTGGCAGGTTCTATTTTTCTTAGCTAACTCTTGACCTCTGAGAACATACCAACAAACCTTGCACATCTGAGGACCACAAACTGTGAAGCAAACTTTCTTGGACCCTGAATCATCAATCTCTTTATGCAGAACATTTTCCCTACCATTTTATCTGCATACAATATTTTTTATATTGTATAAACATTTTATCTTCTCTTGCCTTCCTCCGGTCATTCTCCAAGTTACTAATATTTTTCTATAAAATTAGGTGACAAGCAAAATGCAGCTTCCAAGTTACACTCATCAGTGCAAAATACAACTTGATAGTTATTCCTGATAAATTATTACCAAGTGTGAGATGTGCTTTTGCAAACAGATCTAACTGTTGACTTCTATTTTATTGTGTTCCAAGTAAAACCCCTCTGGTCCTTTTATGGCATGTTGTCGTTCAGATGGGGACATGCAATTTCATATTTTCATGTTCTCTTTCAGATGGGATACTCTTTGGAGGCATGGATGAAGCCTATTTTTGCTTTGTTTTTTCATGACTGAGGACATTGAGCCTTCCCGGAGTTTCTCGTGTAATGCCACCAGCAAACCCAGCATGCAGCCCTTGCAAGAGCCTCATTCAAACTGAGGGTATTAAATGAGAGGAAAAGCTCAGACATATGGTAATGCAAAATGTTTCTGTCTTGAAATTCTATGCAGTAACAACATTGTTTGAGGCTTAATTTTATGGTTTAAAAAGCCACAAAATCTCTCATGTGAGTACAGATAGGTATTACACAGTTGTTAATTTTATTTACGTTTACTTAACCAAACAAAGGACAACCTTTTTGGTTTACAAGAAAAACAAATTTGAGCACATGAGAACACTGGGGATACATGGCTGCAAAATTTAGAAGATACATTTTTATTTTTCTTCTTCCTTGAAACATCTGGCTTTGGGAGACTTTTCAATCAGTAAGTGTCCCAGGATCTTAAAGAGACAATCAGCACTTTTTATGAGGAATATTTAATTAACAGGTTCTTCCTCACATCTGATTTATCTTTCTTATCAGGGCCTAAAACTTGAAGGGAAAAAAATGTGACTTCAGGGTTTACTTTATTATCAAAGAAAATTTTGCTGCTTAACAGTAATGATTTAGGATCAATTGAAAATTACTTTTTTTTTTTTCCAAAAAACTTTTATCTTTCTTATCAGGGCCTAAAACTTGAAGGGAAAAAAATGTGACTTCAGGGTTTACTTTATTATCAAAGAAAATTTTGCTGCTTAACAGTAATGATTTAGGATCAATTGAAAATTACTTTTTTTTTTTTTTCCAAAAAACTAGAAAGGGCAAATGACTGAAAATATATTAAGAACTTAACTAGACAAGCTCGGTGTAAGAATATAAATTTAGTCCTAAACCAGCGGATCAAATTAGATATTATACATTTAGCACTTCTGTAAAGATATAGGCTTTCAGATTTACAGCGCAATACAACAGTTCATAAAGAAGACTATTCATCCAATTTTGAAACCCAGAAATAAAAGTTAAAATGAAATGAGCCTAAAAATGAGCACTGATTACAGTATTGTTTCTATCCCCCTTAGTTTACTCTTATAAATGTAGGGTTCTTAAGACAGGACTTATTTTGGGGGCAAACTTACCTCTTCTGTGCTATTTTTAAGTTGTATTAAAGCTATTGCTCTGGACGGCAAAGTGAGGGGTTCCTCAGTGCTCAGACCTCCTTTTTGCACACCTTAAAATACTGGATGCACTGGTAAAGGGAATGGAGAATGAATTAGGTCCCACTGTAGTCTCTTCTTGTGGTGGTTTCATGTTCTAATAGTACATTTGCTCTGCAGTTCAAAGGTGTCAGAGCAGGCCGTGGAGTCCTGCAAGACTTTAATCAGCTTCAGTGTTAATGGTAATGTATTTCAAGCAGCATAGAGCTAAGTCTGGGCTAAGCTGGTCAGTAATGACCCACAGTCCAGGAGCAGGCAGGTGTCCTGAGCCCTATTCCATGGCTACATCATTCACCTGCACTCACCAAGCAAAACACAGCTTGAGTGTGTGCAATACAAAGACTCTGAAAATTAAGAGTGTACAGAAAAGAAAGGATTTGAGCCGTATCTCATATATGTTAGATTAATATATCATTTATTGTTTCTTTTCTTAAAAGAAAAAAAAAGAAAAACAAATGTCAACACCTTCATTGTTGGGTACCAATGTTCATGCAACTGAATTGCTCCCCAAGGAGCGATACTTCCTTTTAAATTTTAATTTGATAATGAAGAAATGAATCTTTTGGCTTGTTAAGGAAAACTATTTTGCCATTAAAGTTTGCTTAATATTCTAAAGTGAATCAATTTTACTTCACTGGGGGCAAAGAATCCACACAGAACATCATTGTAATATTTGTGCCAAAAATCCAAGAAAAGTTGGGGATCCTGGGGTATTAATGCCAATTCCAGTGGAAGAGGCAACTGTCAAATGAAGAGAGAGAGTAAAAAGCTCTTCTTGATGCACACAATTCTGTAGGTTTCCGGCAGATGTTCAGAAGTGGGAAGACAATGGCAAATTCCATGTCAGCGTAATGTGGTAACAAGAACTGCAGTCACATCTTTAGTGGTAGTTCAGATGTCCCTTTTGAGATGCAGCACATAGTCTCATCATTAAATTACAAATATGTATGGCCCTGTTGTCTTGAGATTTTGTTTTATCAATTACTTGAGTGGAAATCACTGCTATTTTGATTTAAGACTATCCTACGTCCACTTTGTATGTCTTGTAAATCACTAAAAATATTGGAGTAATGCAGCATGAGACCCAGGGATTCCATTTTATTTTTTCACTGCACCACTTCTGTGATAATTATTTGGATGAATTAAAACAGAGCTTTCCCAAAGACAATGAAATGCTCAATGTGGCTGCCTGACAAGGTCATGCATAGAGTAATAATTTACACGGTGCTGGAAGAAGTACATGCCTTTCTAGGGCATAAACAAGCTTTGAGAATGCCAGAAATTATACAAGCAAAATAATTATAAATCGAATCAAACCAGCTTGCTTCTTTTAACCTTTTCCACAGATTCAGCTAATTTATTAAACTCTGGGCATTGCAGTCAGAGCTCCAAAGAGCTTTTTTGTTCCATTTTGCTGCACTATACTGCATGAACGATCAGAGAATGTAACAGTGCCCTTGATTCAGATGTTTACAAGTCACAGACCTGTAGTATTTGACTATCTTATCAGCACATACAATGTGGAAAGGAACCTGTACACAGCCATGGTAGCGCAGAAAGATACTGCCTAATAGATACCCACGAGTGCTGAGGGAGCTGGCAGACGTTATCGCTGGACCACTCTCGATCATCTTTGAGAAGTCGTGGAGAACAGGAGAGGTGCCTGAGGACTGGAGGAAGGCCAACATCACTCCAGTCTTCAAAAAGGGCAAGAAGGAGGACCCTGGGAACTACAGACCAGTTAGTCTCACCTCTGTCCCTGGGAAGGTGATGGAGAGACTCATACTAGATGTCATCTCCAAACAAGTTGAAGAGTGGGGGGTTATTGGAAGTGGGCAACACGGGTTTACCAAGGGTAAATCATGTATGACCAATCTGATAGCCTTCTATGATGCCATAACCGGTTGGTTGGATGAGGGGAGGGCAGCAGATGTCATCTACCTTGACTTCAGCAAGGCTTTTGACACTGTCTCCCATAACATCCTCATTGGGAAACTGAGGCAGTATGGGCTGGATGAGGGGACAGTGAGGTGGATTGAGAACTGGCTGTG
>NW_015094506.1:47205575-47270686 GCF_001431845.1 Calidris pugnax
AAGATGATTCAGGGATTGGAGCATCTCCCTTATGAGGAGAGACTGAGAGAGCTGGGACTCTTTAGTCTGGAGAAGAGAAGGCTGAGGGGAGACCTTATCAACGCCTACAAGTATCTCAAGGGAGGGTTGAAGGAGGAGGGAGCCAGACTCTTTTCAGTGGTTCCCACCGAGAGGACGAGGGGCAACGGGCACAAGTTGGAACATAAGAGGTTCCACTCAAATATGAGGAGAAACTTCTTCACGGTGAGGGTGACGGAACCCTGGAACAGGCTGCCCAGGGAGGTTGTGGAGTCCCCTTCTTTGGAGATTTTCAAAACCCGCCTGGATGTAGTCCTGAGTAACATGCTCTAGCTCTAGGCAATCCTGCTTCAGCAGGGGAGTTGGACTAGATGATCTCTATGGTCCCTTCCAACTCTAGAAATTCAGTGAAATTCAGTGAAATTCAGTGAATTATATTACTTTAGGAATTGAAGGGATGTCTTTCCAAATCCATTAGGTATTCCTTTTTTAAAAGAAGAATATCCACCTTATCAAGCCTGTTAACATAAAGTTAGAAATACTTCTGATCCTAAAGGCACATTATTATTCTTAACATAAGAAAGTAAACATAAACTAAATTTATAACAGTTAAAGGCACAGAAAAGACTTCATCTGACCTTGGAATGCTACTGCAGCAAATATTACTTGTGGGTGGCAAAAAATACTGTTCTATTTTCTGGTAGCATATGATCATGAGTTAGATGCTAGGGTGGTATTTTGATGAACATGAACCTATGGCTAGATCTGTCCTATCACTTATTCAATGAGGTTTTGGGTTGTTTTTTTTAATTTACTTATGCATCCCTGAATTTGAAAAATCAAATTATATGATATGTTTGTAAAATCCATGCCATGATTATAGCTGATAATGTTATAGGTATAACCTTCACAGATATTCCTGCCCAATTTAGCTTATACATCAACCTAGTGAAATGTTGGCCAAATCTGTAATGAAGGTGCTGTCTCTGAACCGGCACAGTGGATGAGACTTATTGGAACATGCTTCCATGCTACTGAAATCATGTGTGTCTTGGATAATTTGTTTCATATACAATCTGTTTGGACTGGGGTGGTGCGACCTACTGTATGATCTGACTCCACCCTGACATCTGAGAGGCCATGATGTCTGGGAGAAGGATTCACTTCAGGTTCCTACCACATTGTGAACACCTGATGTGATATATGTACAAGTCTTGAAAATTTTGACTGCCTAGATCATAAAATTGTCAGAATAGTGCCTCTAACCTAGTAGATAAAACTTGGAGAATCTCTCGTAAGGCCTTGTACCAAGTAACCTTAGGTTAGGCCTGGAAGATGGGCAAGATACTGCAAATATATCCTGACAGCACAGAAGGTAAGTGATGGTGCTGGATGAAATGCAGAATTCCAGACCTGAGCATCCAATTTATAGAGCTTTGTGTTTATTATTAATAAATGCATTTTCTTTAAAAAGTAAAGTTCCATTAAACTTACATTAAAAATGCTCTGTGTACAAATGCAGGCTGGGGAAAGAAATTACAGTAGAGAAAGCATGATTACCTCTACTACCCAGCAGAGACAAAGGCTGAAGCATTCACCCATTAAAATAGTTCTGTGGTATAAAGGAGATTAGCTTGAAATCTCTTGTCACTAGACATATAGATGCAGGAAAGCAATTTAATGTGTCCTCATTTGCTAGCCTTAGCAAATTAGACAGGAAATTTTGGCATTCACTGAGAGCAAGCAAATACTTTTCATGGCCTGATGATACTAGATTATTGATCAGTTAGACAGACTTGTCTATAAAACAATGGTCCCAATCCTTTTGTTGATACAGATTAATTTAACGTGAGCATGAAGGATCAAGTTAGAAATGTGACAATCTGTCATTCTGATAGTGAGTTCTTTTTAGTTCAGGTTTTGGTAGGTAAAGCTAGATATTTAGGGTGGCCAGAAAAAGAAAAACATTAGATCCCTTGCATATGAAAGGTCATCAAGGAAACATTTGTAGAAATAGAGATCTGTGAAACACAATGGTAGTGCTTTGCTCCAGATCTGCCTGGGGAAGAGTGATTAAAAACCCTGTTATGAATAAGATGATGGTGCTCGATTTGAGACTTAGAAGTATTTCTTAGAAGGGTGTTAGAAGTATTTCATTCACTGATTGCAAATAAATATGCACATGACCAATGTTTTTTCCTAGAAGTGTTTATGGATCTGAAAACATCAAAAATGTTACCTAAAAAAATAATAAATTGAAAATTCATATCAGAAAAATGCTATTGATAATTTGATACTATTTCCAATCTTATTATTTCGAGTGTCATTTTTCAGAGAGAGAGGTTCGCATTAGGTAAAAATGACTTTTCACTTTTGGCTTCCTTGCCTAAAGATTGATTGATGACCTTCCCAACTAATTACTTTAAACCTTCACAAAGAAATATTTCGCTCTGCACATTACAAATATACTATACAGGCACAGATCTGAATTTTCTGGACAGTCACATGTTTGACAAAACTCCTACCACATATTCCAGGCAGCATTCGTGTGAGCAATTACCAAGCTTGAACTGTATGCCTAAAAACCAACCTGATTTCATATGCAAATATTTTATGGAGATTTTTGTTCTATCTAAAGGTGTATATATATTTATACTTTCAATAATCCATATATTCCTGAAAGTCAGCATGAGTATGTAGGCTTGTGTGCATGCATCAGTTCGATAAGCTGAACATATTGTATGGAGAACATAACTCTCCTGGTAGAGACACTGTAATTGTAATAGAGGGTATAGTAGGTCAGTATAAGATTTAACATTTTGTATGAGTCAGCTCCAGTTGCTGTTCTCCGAATAAAAGAGAACTTGTAACTGCTCTGTCCTATTAGCAATCCAGGAGAATCCCTGTTTGCTTTTTGCTCAGAAAGTTATTGAATCTCCTGAAAGAGTGTGATTTACTCCTCTCTTGTTGCAAGCTCATTTTCCATGGCTGCCTGGACCCCACCTGTCCTCTCTGCACACCCTTGCCCAGGGGCTGAGGGACAGAACCTCCCAAACAGGAGTAATGGAGGCTGGGGCTCAATGGGGCAGTGCCAGCCTGGGGCATCAGGCACCTCTTTGAGAACAGGGATGGGACCTTGACCCATGGCTGACTCAGCACAGCTCATGGCCGTGGGGTTGGCGTGGGGTGGTGGGGCTGGAGATGTGTCCTAAGGCCTCCCTGGAGCAGGGACTGATGGTCCTGGGGGCCGTGTGACAACACAAAATAATTTTGTGAAATCTTGACATGACCTGAAATAAGAAGCTTGTTTTGAGCAAGAACACTGCTGGAGTAGGAGCAAAACTGGTGGGAAATAAATGCATTGCTATTTCTCCTATGTAACTGATTGAAAAGAAACCATACTCCCAAAATCTATTGGTCCCCCGTTAGCTGATCAAGTTCTCCCTGAGCTTTCCCTGTTGCTCACCCGAAGGTGACTCTCGTAACATAAGTGTTAACATTTATTGACTTGATCTTATGATTCTTCGGCAGACAAATCTCCTGATAAATTCAGCTACTGTTACTTTATTATTATCTACTAAAATGAGCCTCATCTGCATGTTCAATTTATGCATATGACAAATACTCAAGAGGTTTTTAATATCACCTTTTAAAAACACTTCTGTCCACTTGCCACAGGTTCCCACTTCGGAAAAATCTGAGTTTTCAGTGAGCCAAACAGACTCAGGATTTTCTTGTGTGAGGACTCTCAGAGCCATTAATCCAAATTAAAAACATGAATTTAAAGAAGATGAATGTTATTGAATCCTTGATTGGGCACCCTTATTCAGAATTCAAGTAGTTGCACTTTGCTTTCATTTATTTCAGTCTGAAAGTGAACTAAACTACTCACATGGGCTTAATGCCATTTAACCCACAAATGTTCAACCCAAATTTCAATAATTTTTAGAGTGTTTGTATGTCAGCAAACTGTGTCTTACAGGTAATATTCTTCATAGATACAAGATGACTTTACTATATACAATGGAAAAAATTCTTAGTGCTTCAGTCATAAAAGAAATATACAGTTAGCTCTTCTTGGAAACTGAATATATTTCCAGTAAGACTGATTTACTAATTGAATGCCTGAGTGAAAGAACATCTATGGGATTTTCCAAATAAAAGAAAGGAAATTCCAAAACACATATATATATTTATTTAGAAACTCCTGTTCTAACCCTATCCTTCCATTCATTCTGTTTTAGCCTGATTTTGAATATCTTAAACTTTTTATTTTATTTCACTCCCTATGGTGTCACACGAACAGAGAGGAAGAAAGGGTACTTGCTGAATCCCTTCTATTTAAAATGAGCTAGCCTCTGAGAAGCTCTTTGCAGTTGTTTACTCTTTCCAAGGGCTATTCCTATTTAAAGGATACAATAACTCAGGCATTACTCATTTTTCTATATAAATTTCACTCTTTTTCTCAGCATGATGCATTTCTCTGTATGGAAAACTATATAATGTTGGCCTTAGAAACTCTGTGAAATTCAGCATAGATAAATTTCATATAATTTTAGTGGACCAAAAATGTACATGGGGGGGTTGTTTTCTGCTGAAGCAGACAAGAAAGCTGAAATGAACTTGAAAGTGATATGGGCTCTCGGCTTTGTGAAAGAAAATGAAACAACATGTTCAGATTGTTCCCTCCTGAATTGATGGGTGTCATGTTTGGGTCAATAAGGCTCACAGCCTCAGCTTTTTACAGCAGTCATGAATTTATGATTAGGCCAGCAATGAGGTAGAGAGATTTTGAGCAAAAGGATGTTCAGTTTCAGATCCCTTTAGCCCCACACCTCTGTAGGCCCTAGAAGGAGACAGACCACTTGATTTGCATTCTGTGACCTGATATTTTAGTGAGAGGGGCACTTCCCCTGGTTTTATTTTGGTCATTTGGTTTTATGGGTAGCACATATTTAAGTTCCACTTAGGAGACCAGCAACAGCACAGTGTGTTATGGAAGCAGCTCTTGCAAAGCACTTCCCTTCTCTGTATTTCAGCTGGCTTTCTCAAAGAAAATATTCTATTATTTCTGTAGCTTAGGAACAAAAGATCTATAATATGCTTCTTAATAACCAGTTTCATGTGGCTTCTCATAGATGGAGCTGCCTGTGCCTTATCTGTCCATAGAGCACCACAAAGAGCACAGTCCTGTGCCTCAATCAACCCAGGAGTGCATACTCATGACGCTTGGGTTGGGCTCAGATTCATGATTGACTGAGCATGTAGATACACTGTGGACTGAGCTCAGGACTGTAACTTGCATGCCTGTGACTGAGCTCCATTTCCCTCGGCAGAAGCTCACATAGTTGGAGTTCACATACAGAAAAAAAGATGGTTTTTGGCATGACCTTCAGCTGAAACTTTTCTTGGCTCATTTCTCCTTGACCACAATATAGTCATGTGGACTATCTGACATATAACCCAAATAGTATAATGGATTAACAGCCATGATTGGGGCTGAGATTTTCACAGGTTTCACCAGCAAACAGCTGTTGGATGCTATCTGAACATCAGAGGAACACACATGCTTAACCTGTTCAGCCACCTCAGCCAAGCATTTAAAAAAAAGGTAGGGTGAGGCTAAGTTCATTTCAATTTGTTTAAGAAAAAAAAGTACTTGAGTGATAGCACTTTATAAGGTAAGCATTATCACAGCATGGGACTTGATAATCTAAAGATGAAGTGAGACCAAGGGGTGATGTACTACCATAATGCACTAACAGCAACAGGCAGGAATTAACCAGGCAGTTTAACTCCATCACTGCTCTCTATCGGCTACTCCACAGCTGTAAAGATGGTGTCTCACTTGTCAGCAGTTTATCAGGTCATATTACCTTCCTTCTTATTCCTTTGCGCAAATGTTGAGGACTAGAGCAAAGCTGCTATGCACAGCCAAGAAATAGATACTTCTGGACTAAAGGCCTGTGCCACACGAATGAATGGGGACCAAATGCTTCAGTGTTTCCCTTCTGCTCTTTGTAGTGGGGTTGTGTACTCAGCTTGAAGAGAGAGACAGAAGTAGAATCCCTTTTTTTTCCCTTTTTTACAATCACTGCTTCCCTCTGATAATACACGTTTGGACCTCCCATTAAGTTTTTAATTGGTATGATGGGGAGATTTTATCCTCTGCTTGCTGTAGTTAATGTTGCTTACAATAGGGAAAGAAAAGATCAAAACACCAGTGCAGAGTGCGTTGCTGTAATCAGGATTCAAAGCACAAATAATGATGTATTATAAGCCTAATTACTAGTTTTTAATTATAGCACAGAAGAGATGCTCGCCCTAAATAAATGATTCCTAGAGCTTTACCTTGCTTGAAGGCAGAGCTTTATGACACTGCCAAAGAAAACAATTTGCCAAAGATCAATCTGATTATGAATTGTACAGTCTATCCTGTTGTAATTACAACATCTGTGCAGACATATTATGGTGGTCAAAAAATACATCATTTATGTTTCCAGAAGCAGAACAGAACAAGCTTTGACATGGTGGAATCATAGAATGGCTTGGGTTGGAAGGGACCTTTAAAGATGATCTAGTCCAATCCCCAGCCATGGGCAGGGATATCTTTCATTAGATCAGGTAGCTCAAAGCCCTGTCCAACCTGACCTTGAACACTTCCAGGGACTGGGCATCCACAACTTCTTGGGGCAATCTGTTCTGATATGTCACCACCATATCACCACCCTGTTCTGATATGTCACCACCATTGTAAAAAATCCAATCTAAATCCACCTTCTTTCAGTTTAGAACTGCTACTCCTTGTCCTGTCACTAAAGGCCTTGGTGAAATGTCTCTCCATCTTTCTTATGAGCCCCCTTTATATAGTTAAAGGCTGCAATAAGGTCTCCCCAAAGCTTTCCCTTCTTGCGGCTGAACAACCCCAGCCCTCTCAGAGTGGTGTTCCAGCCCTCTGATAATTTTTGTGGCCCTCCTCTCAACCTCCTCCAACAGCTCCATATCTTTCTGGTAATGGGAACTCCAGAATTGGACACAGTGCTATAGGTGGGGTCTCACCAGAGCAGGGTAGAGGGGTAAAATCACCTCCCTCAACCTGCTGGCCACACTTCCTTTTATGCATCCCAGGATATGGTTGGCTTTGTGGGCTGTGAGCACACATTACTAGTTTGTATCCAATTTATTGGATACAGTATTCCCAAGTCCTTCTCCACAGGGCTGAACTATCCATTCACTCCCCAGTCTGTACTGATATTGGGCATTGCCCTGAACCAGGTGCAGGAACTTACACTGGTTGAACTTCATGAGGTTTACACAGGCCGACTCCTCAAGCCTGCCAAAGTCCATGTGGATGGTATTCCTTTCCTGAAGCAAATCAGCTGCACCACTCAGCATCGTATCATCTGAAAACTTGGTGAAGGTGCACTCAATTCCACTGTTCATCTCATTGATGAAGTTATTAAAATGTTTTGGTCCTGGCACAGACCCTTGAGGGACACCACTCATTATTGATTTTCACTTGGACATTGAACCATTGACTGTAACTCTGTGTGCGGTCATCCAACCAATTCTTTATTCATCTAACAGTCCATCTGTGAAACTCAAATCTCTCCAATTTAGCAGCAAAAATGTGGTGGACTATATCAAAGCTGTTAGACTGGTCCAGGTAGAAAACATCCTAGCTCTTCCCTTGTCCACTGATGCAATCACTCCGTTGTAGAAGGCTACTTGAAATGTTGATATTTATTTACCTCTTCAGTCATTCCACTCCTAACCAGCAATAATTGAAAGTAGAAAGTATTGCCTTCAGGGAATCCTCTTTTATAACTCAGAGAAACAATAGAGGTGGTGAGATGGCAGAGGGTTACACTGATTTTCCTGACCCAGTTCCTCTCTACAGCCAATAGGAGTTGAGTGCATTAGTATATTTCAAAAATATTAGAGAAAAGTATTAGAGAAAAGCTACAACTGAAAGTTACTTCTGTCTGAGGGAATTTCATTAATCTGTATGAGAACAGTTCCAACTGGCTTTCTAGAGTGTCGTTTCTTTTGCCCATCAGAACACTTCCTTGGGAAATCAGTGTGAAAGGGAGTATTCTGCTGTATCTGTGTATAAAGTCTTACCATTATGACCACAGAGTAGAAGCTATGATTTTTAAAACATCAGTATTCCAGTGAAAGAGTTAGTGTAGACACTCTTACACCACCATGAGGTGCTTTTCAGCAGTAACTTTTCATCAAATGAGAAAAGGCTATAGTTTAGTTTTGGTGTAACTCTATCTACCCTAGAAGGCAGTTTTACCATTTTAAATATATGAGAATAGTGCAAAACCCCCAAATACCATTAATCAGACTTATAATAGAAGTGAAGGCAGAAATTCCTCTGAACATGTCTTCTTAGATGTGACTTTCTGCCTGATAGATCTGGACAGTTATAAACTCCATCACTTGTCTTCTGAGTTGCCTGGACCCCAGCAGTATCCCAAGGTAACTTTCCCTGTTACCATGGCTAAATGCCTTCTAGATCAGAGCTGATTTGCATCTAGCCATGAGCAAAGCCCTGTATGAGCCCCCTGCAAACATCCCACCATCATTCATTAAAGCGTATCCACAGCCCAGTGCTGAAGTATCATCACCTCTTCGTCTCCGCTTGACAGACTGGTTTTGATCACGGTCACACAGGGATTTTACAGCAGGAATATGCCCCTAGCCCATCCTTCCTCCAGGAGGTTCTCACACTAGGATAAAACACAGCTGTGCTGCTTCTAAAGGCTGGGTGGGAAAATCCACCTGTGCTGGATGTGTCCTGAGCATTCGCAGACTATCCCACAGCACCAGGCTGCCAGCCTGCATAAGTTCAAGGAATATTGCAGAAATTTCTCCTAAAAACATTACAAGAAATCCATGTGGTTTGCATAACTGCTAATGACAGTCATTCCAGTTCTGGTGACAGAGCTCTTTGTATGTGACAAGGAAAAATTGGCTAAAGATGTGTGACAGCTGCTTGCGAACTCATTCAGACCGATGGAGCTCTTGAAGTAACTGCCTGCCTGCACAGTGGTGAAGAGATTCACTGCAAAAGCAATCACTTTTAATTGTAAGAATTTCAGTGGCTCATGATTTTGCTTTGCACTGAGTCAGATTTTTTTAAATCAAGGGCACATTACAGTTTTGATGTGAAAGGTTTTTCAGGTCTACCCCAGTTTTTCAGCCAAAACATGTTCTGGCAAAATTCTTTCTCCAGTAGCAATATTCTTCTAAAATGATAGCTATATATATATACAAATTGTAAATGGTTTTATCTTTCTGACTTATACTTTATACTCAGTCCATCTGCCTAAGCTTTGATACTGGCATTTTTACATATATCTAAGGGGGCCAGATGCACGTCATGGAATTTTAATGGAAATTTGATGCCTAAGAGTATTTCTACATTGCTTTCCCTTTACAACAAATTTTCCATTTGCTCTCTCCAAGACAGAGCGGGATGTTGTTGCCTCATTATGTCATTCAGCAATGTCTGCCTGCTCTCCCCAAGATACCAGGCGGATTTTCCTGTTTGAACTCCCTGTTCCCACAGTATGTGACCTACTTGAATTTGCTAGAGTCCGTCTACAAGGTGAATCGCCTTATCTTTAACTGCAGTACTGATAAGACATTTCAAAAACTTGGATGTGGATTTAATTATTGCTAATCGACTGTGAAGTCCTCTTGGTGAAGTTCAGGAGCTTTGAACTTGGAATCCCTAGAACAAAACCATGAAATAATATTGCTTTGGGCTCTTATCATTCAGATTAGTGTAGAGTTGAATTATCTATAAATCAGGTAGAGAGAGAGATACTCTGTATTGATTTTAGTGATTAATCACAGCAAACGTGATAGTGACATTAGGGAAAATACAGATGTACACATACAAACTAACAGGTGGAGAAAGTCCTGGTAACAGTAGAGACTAGCAATCTACTGTGCTAATCAATACATAAAAGACATTAATTAACAATAAAATGGAAGAAGTAAAATGCAATGGTGAGATGTAGCAGGTGGATCATGGAACTATTAATGATTGTTCAAGACACTGGAGAAAATCCACCTAAAATATTACAGATTTTTGGGGTTATTTTTAAAAAAAATTGAATCAAAAATCAGATCAGAAACATAACAGCTACTGGCATGATCAATAGAGTGGAGAGCCTTTTTATAAAAAGTTACTAAGGAAGGTTTGCTTGTATAGTCTGTCAGATGAAGTCTCAGAGAGGATATGACTGCTCTATAAAGATCCTTGATGGGTAAGCATCAGGAAGGGAAAAACTATTTATGGTAAAGCATAGTGCTGACACAAGAATATATGCATATAAACTAGCTATGAATGCAATTAGGCTGGATATGAGGAGATTTTTAACCATGAGAGAAACAAAACTAGGGAACATACTTCCAATTAGAAGAGTAAGGGTATAAAACCTAATTGACTTTAAGATAGAGCCATATTGGTTTATGAAAAGAATAATACAGTATGTGTTATTAATGACTGGACTTCAGGAGCCAGTCATGTGTTTCCTTACTGTTATGCATAGACATATGTGTAGTTTACAAACTGTGTAGAGCACTAATGTTTCTTTCAACATTTTAAAAATTTTAAACTCATTATCCACACGTAATTTTAATCCATTACTACTATGCCTGTTCAGTACCTTTCAAACTGAGTAGGATTCATTTTGACACAGTAAAAGTGATTAGTCATCAAAATAGTTTTATGAAATAACTAACCAAATGGGATAATGTGACTAGCACATTATCACCTCCCATTTAAAAGTCAAACCTCACCTGTCACAACAGAGGAAACTGCAAAACACAGAGACAGGAAAATCTGAGCTATAGAGATCATCATTTGATCAATGTTGTGGTGAAAGACTAGATACTCACATTCAATTTACATGTAACACCCCTTCCACTCCACTAAAAATATTTTGGAAGCTAGAAAATCAGAGCAAAGCAATCCCTCATAGAATTAATGATAACTTTCTGAATACAAATCAGAACAACTAAATCAATACTGCAACATTTTTTTCCTGAAATCTGTGATACTTGGGTAGATAGTTGAGGAGGCAGGAAGGTTGAAACCACATATAGAAAACAACCTGACATGCTTTTATATCAATAAGGTGTTATGTTTTCAGCTGGGATAGAGTTGATTTTCTTGCTAGCAGCTGGTATAGTGCTGCGTTTTGCATTTGGGATGAGAATAGTGTTGATAGTGCACTAATGTTTTTGGTTGTTGCTAAGCAGCAGGTTCTGCCCTTCACACCACCCCACCAGTGAGTGGGCTGAGAGTGCACAAAAAGCTGGGAGGAGACACAGCCAGGACAGCTGACCCCAACTGACCAAAGGGATATTCTGTGCCATATTACATCATGCTCAGTATATAAAGCTGGGGGAAGAAGGTGGTAGTGGTGGAAGTTCTGAGTTATGGTGTTTGTCTTCCCAAGTAGCTGTTATGTGTACTGGAGCCCTGCTTTCCTGGGGATGGCTGAACACCTGCCTACTGGTGGGAAGTGGTGATTGAATTCCCTATTTTGCTTTGCTTGTGTGTGTGGCTTTTGCTTTACTAATTAAACCACCTTTATCTCAACCTACAAGTTTTCTCACTTTTACTCTTCTGATTCGCTCCCCCATCCTTCCAGGGGAGAATAAGCGCGTGGCTGTGTGGTACTTAGTTGCTGGGTGGGATTAAACCATTCCCCATGCTACGTGCATTTGCATAAAGGCATTTAAGTTGGGGCTGTGATGAAGCTGACTTACTGGCTGGAGCGGTTGGTATTCCTTTGTGCTGCAGTTATTACTGGAATTTATCTGGATTTCATGCTTAACTGTATAGTTCAGAAAATTACATAGATCTGCAGTTATTTTGATTTAAATTGTAATAAAAGTATCAATACATACCCTCTATGGACTTTAATTTAATAGACCTGTAATTACAGTTGCTGTTTACAAAGACTCAAACGAACAAAAAAACCCAGATATAAATAAAAGCATCAGTCATCCAGCCAATATGGAAAAGCAACAGAAGAAACTCTACTTTGCCTCTGCCTCTGCCCGAAACTGCAAGCTTTCCCCTAGAGCTGCCAGATCAATAGCTTCTGCATGCATGAGAAGATCTTGTAGAAGCTCTGTGAGATCGGTTCCACGCTTCATGGGAAATGCCCTTCTGATGATGCCTTAAAATAAAAGGCAATTAGCTTGAGTCACTCAGCTAATCTCACCTCTGTAAGTACATCCAAAGGAAATGAAGTGTTTTTCAAACTGGTGTTTTCTATGCTATCAAGAAATGCAGGGCTCACAGCTCCACACCTTGGAAACAGTTGGAAGACCATGAGACTGCTAGCACGTGCTTTGTAGACAAAGGCATGCTGGACTGCGTTTGAAAGCTTTGATGTAGTTTTTCCAGCACCACGGTATCGTGGTGGAGCCTCAGGTAATGCCTGGGTTTGGTATTCTCATTTACAGGTGTCTGTGGCTGAGATAAAGATAGCAAGATCACATCTAAAAGAAATCAATACTTGCTGGCTACCTTTGTCAAAATAGCACAATGGGTTCTGTACCCAGGTCAATGAACAGCATGTGCCAAGGGACAGTGTCTAAAATCCTTTGTATGCATCCTCCTGTCTTTAAGAAGGACCACAAGCTTTATGTCAAAGAGGCTGAGATCGCATCACCGTTTTCTTTGCTCCTCCCAATACACTCAGGTAAGTTTCAGCCAGTTCTTTAGTTTTTGCCCATTTCTTGCACAGATGTTGACTGAGGCCTGACCCACATCAATGAAATGGGATGGAACATACAATTTTATTGAAGGTAGACTTTATACTGGATGCTGCATTCTAGGCCTGCTGCATGGGCCCCATAGCCATGAGGAGTAGAGGAGCAACTGAGGTACCCTACCTTCACTTCTCCTTGGTTGGTGAGACTATTGTTTGAAACTTCAGTTTATTTGTAAGCCTGTGGAGATCAAGAGTGATCAACACATAAACTGTGGTTTCAGAAGGCTTTAGTTCTTTGTATTAATTATCTCATTTCCTTATTATTAACCATTTCTCGATTTCCATTTTATCCCCATAAATTATCTGATAAAACTGAAGGAGTGCTGGTAACAACCTCCATTGTGTGAAAGCCAAAAAGAACAACACATTACACTTTAATTGTTCTCTTAGCTGAGGATTCAGCAGGACTGGCTTCCATTAATAGAATTTGTACATGACATCGTCTCACATAGTCTGAAGGTGTTTTTGTTTTTAATCAAAATAGACTTGTGATCAGTGCTAATTTATTGATGAAATTAAGCCTCAAAAATCACTGTAGAGACAGATACAATAAAGTAAAGCTGATTTTAAAGATGATTTAATCAAGATGGTTCCAATCTTAAGACTGTGTTAGCTTTACACAGTTGAAAGCTTCACTGATTGCATTAAAATTGCTTTAGACGTGTGGTATCGGATCAGACAGAGTCACAAATAAACCAGTTTTCTCCATCAGAAAACACATTTCATGAAATTTTCAGAATATCATTCATTATACATATCCTTTTGATGTCTCCTTGAAATTCTCCGCTTCAGACACTGAAAACACAGTCAAGATCACATAATCTCAGAAGTATTTTCTTCCTAAACGTACAGTCCCCGACACAAACGATTGTGTCCCATATTAGTTTTATTTATTGATGTGGTCCTGGGCTGTGTAAGTAAAGTTATAAGTGACACTGAAAACTGCTGACATGAGGGAAGGTAGAAATCCGTTGCTATTCTGTGAACCCTAAATTCTGAACATTTAAATTGTCTTGCTGTGCCCCAGATTGAATACTTTTTTATAATTTCAGTCTTGAGGAATTTAACTGGCTGAAGCAGAGTAGCTGCTTTTGTAAAAAGGCAGTGGTTTACATGAATAGAAGAGTCCTTTTCCTGTTGTGTATAAATGCCACAAGTTTCTGCTTCCGTGAAGAAGACTCATGCATCAACATGGCCAACATTTCATATTATGGACTTCCTTCTAATGTTTTGTGCAGGTAAATCAAATGCAGATTAAATTCTAAGCACTTTGATTAAACATTATTTCATATTTCTCAACACTTTGTAGGATCAACAACATAGAGCATCAAAGCTGACTCTGGCATGAAGAGTCAGAAATGGCCATAATGTAAGGCACCGTGGGAGGTTTTTCTGCCTCAAGACCTTCTGGAATCTGCAGACATTTGAATCTTCTATAGCAGTGTGAGACTGAATCATGAGTTGGTTTTGCTGCATGCCAAGGACTTCTGGTCTAGTTGTTAGGCTGTAATGGTCTGTAGTTAGCTGATCTCCAGTATGTATTAGATAAAATACATCCCTCTCCTCTTGAAGAATAACATCAGTTACAGTATTGATTTTCATGTAGCACTGTTGTATTGGTGAAACAGAATGTTTCCAAACAAGCTCTGCTATCCTCTAATTGGTGTATGGAAACAAAATCTTTCAATTAGAGTTCTTTAAAGCCAGTCAGTTTTTTCTGAACTGCAATAATGAAAGTTTTTTTTCTTTTAAAGGCTGCTTACACTCCTATCTCAAACTCAGCAGGGCAATAATCCCATACATGTTGCAGCCTCCACATATCGAGCATGAGATTAATAGTAATGACTTTATTCTAGCACCAGATTCTCTCTGCTAATACTCGGAAGTCTTCTGAATTACAGTTCATGCTGTGCCCCAACAGGGAGGCTTCATTGCCATTCTGGGTAAGGATCATTAGCTGGTTCCCATACCTTGCCTAGTATTGGTATGGTTTTGGTTGTGTATCTATAAACTTACTGTAGACACTTCTTTACCATAGAAGTGGTTATTAAGTAGCAGGTTGTTGGGGTTTGGGGGGTTTGTTTGGTTGGTTTTGTGTCTTGGTTTTTTTTGATCTTAAAAGCCTGACTTGCCTTGGCATCAAAATTGAAGTAATAAGAAATCCTTAGGGAATAGTATTATATGACGATGATCACAGTGCCACTTGTGCCAATCAAAACCATATAAATAAAATTTAGCTCTAAACCAAGATATTTAAATCTAAGCATATATATGTAGGTGTCTATATGACAGTTATGGCATCTAAGCTCCCTTATATAATGGTTATAACCATCAGAGACCTACTCAATTCTGGGAACAGATCTCATACAACAGTTCACCTTTCATGGACAGTGGACCTAAGACTTGATTCTGTTGTACAAATACAGGCAGAAGGTTGCTGTGTTCTATCATGTCTGCCAACACTGTGGATGTCTCAGATACCCCAAGGTATCTTATCATTAGACACTTATCTTTAGTTGTCTGAATACCACTGACAGTGGCTGCTCTGTTTTTATAACTTTCCTGGTCACTAGTGCTACCATAAGCATAGAAATTGTCCAGGTGAAACTCTTCAGAGCTGGAGTGTCTAGAAATCTCAGAGATAATATCTATGAAAAGCCCCTATTCAACTCTATCAGAACAAAAGTTCTATTATTCAGCAGAAATGTGGTTAGGAAAATAAAAGATACCCTTGTCTCTTCTTAAGGGCAGAAAGATATTTATGTTCCTATGCAAACATTAAGACCAGAGAAATGGGAGGAGGGGGAGAGAGAGAGAGAGAGAGAGAGAATGGAGGAGGCGGAGTGACAGGGAAAGGAAAAAAAGGAAACAGAATGGAAGCAAAAGTGACTAAAAATGGCTCAAATGACTCTACAGGAAAATGAAGCTGGTTTTCCTCTCATTTTGCTTTTTAGATAGGTTGCTATTGTTGTTCACTAAATATTTTAGATAGATGGATTCTGCTAGAGTTTTTTTCCTGTTCTACCAGCTTTAACTTGGAGTTACCTAAATAATACTAGGAGCCATAAGGAAGTTTGCAAATGGTCACATATACAATGCTTGCTGTGGACCACTTATTTTGTTGCATACACAAAAGCTAAGCACCTGGCCTTAAATACAATATCCTGATCCCACTGTAATGAGTTGTGAATCTCCTCTGGATTTCATTGGAAACAGGATGTGACCTTGAGGAATAGCTCTGCGTGAAAAAAAGTTTGTCACTTAATACAGTGTTCTGGGGTTTTTTATTTGAAAAATATGTGCTGTATTCATACTCCCCCAAAAAAAGAAAAGTAAACATTTTTTGCTTGGCATAGAAATTTAAATGCATATCCACGTGGGAAAAAAACACTTAGGAGCTGTGAACTGCATTTTGAATCAAAGCCTGTAAAAGGTGTGTGTGTGTGGGGGGAGGCTGATCCTTCCTGGACCTGCTGGTAGCAGTTCTCATATTTCTGTAAAGGGTAATCAGTTGTGGCACCAGCAGCACGAGAGCCGGATGTCAGTGCTGGCAGAGGAGTTCCCGTTGTGCCTTATGACTGGCTAAGCATCTGAAGGGCAAAAGGAATCCTTTTGCTTTAAATATCAAACATTTATTTTAAACATTAAAGACGGAAGCTGTTCTTCTGAGAAAGGTATTAAAACTGGTAGAAGCGTGGTTTATGGTCTGTCACTGGGGAACCATGTTACTTTCCTGCAGTATGGTACGTTCAGGATAAATAAGAATGGTTTGCTATTTCAGTTCTTTGTGAAGTAATTTTTTAGGGCCATCAATTACCGTGGTGATATTTCGTTTGTGCTGTATGTAGGAAAAAGGGTATCTTCGCATGAAATACTGTATTGGCCAAAGGCAAACCACAAAAAGAAATCAAGGGGCTGGGGGGGATTTAAAGGATTTAGAAAGGAAAATCTGTGTATTTAACTTAAGAGGTGATGAAACATTAATCCAATTTATAAATCTTTGATGAGTGGACTTTTGAGGTAGAGAAGGAGTGTTCAGGACAGCACTCAGCAGAACAGCTGAGAACAGATAGAGTTGTGCAGAGAAGGAAAAGGGTGTGATAAAACACGAAAAAGGAAATCTTTCTTGGAGTAGGAAGTATTGGTCTATAGAATAGTCTTCAATGTCAGCAACAGAGATACTACTATTTTTGAACTCTTAATTAGCTTCACTTTATATTACAGTAGTGAGCAGATTTTTAAATGAGAACAAGGTCTTTTATACTGAGCCATAGCTGAGAGCAAAATACGTTTTGAGATAGTCCCTGCCTTGGAAATCTAATGAGATTGATAAAGAAGATTAAAAAAAAAGAGAAGTAAAGGCAGAAGAAACTTTCCTAAGGTTACAACCTAAGTCAGTGATGGATTTATTTATTTATTACTAATTTATCTAATGAGATAAAACTATGACATGTGGACAAAAATTATAGCCGCGCGCTAAGAGGAGATGAGCTGAGCAACCCTTTCACCTGAAAAGCTCTCCCATTTGTTATAATTATCTCACATGAACAAGCAGAGTAATGCAGTGGCATTTTGAGTGCATTGTAAGTTATTAGCATTTACCTCATAATCAGGCCTGTGTTAGACATTAACTCTGAATACTGTAAGCTCCTCTTACAACTTACAGCTGGTAAATACATTTCCCTCATTGTTTCCCGCTGAAAAATGCATGACATTGGAGTTAAAAGAAAAGTCCCTCCAGTGAGGACTGCATCACTCAAGTCAAGGCACTGCAATAACCTCCAGTTTTATGTAGATTATCATGCCTTTAATAAGCATACACTTCTTTGGGAAGACTGTACTTTGCTTAAAATTTTTTAGGAAGCCTGGGAAGCCTTAATAGTTCTGCAGATCTCTGTGGCTGCAGAGAGAAAGGCTTTGTCTGACAGGGGTGCCATGTTTGACAATCAGAATTACCAGAAAACAGAAGATTTACGTGCTGACTCTGGGCTCTTAGAAACAGTATTTATATCAATTAAGTGAATTTTGCCACATATCAGTAAGTGCCACAGGCATTCCTAGTTTTCTTTTAATGGCAAAATGCTGGATCACAGCCTCAGCAGCACCCAATAAATTGTATAAATATAGTTTTTACATGCTAGAAGAAGATGCATTAATTAATACAACTCACATTTTGCCAATTTTTTGCACTCACAAGTGAGATGATATGAAATAATATTTAAGAAAAGATTTACACAGAAGAGAAATAGTGTTAGCAGTCTTATACAGCCCTCTGGCAGAATACTGCAATAGCAGGGTAAATTTTTATGCACAAAAATATTGTGCAATTTATTTAGAAAAATGACTGTTTCTCAGAAAAAAATGATTACACATATGCTTAACTTCATGTAGGTAAGTAGTTATTGTTGGGCTTGGTCTTTATTTCTTTTCTTTACATTTTGCCACCTTTTACTCTCTTTTCTGTGTCTAATTTTGTACTTGTCTTTTCTGTCCTTTCTGAGAGTATTTTTTCCCTGCACCCTCCTCCTGCCTTTCATGGCTTGCCTTTGTATGGCTCTTCCCAGTAACCAGGAAAGGAAAGCTGCACAACAGAGAGAATCAATGAGTTTTAAATGAAACAGGGTACTGCTGTGGCATTCGTTGCACATTTATTTATATGTGTATAATACACTTCTACAATAAATAAACCTAAAAATCTGTGTTCCATAAAATCACCTTTCAGTTTTTAAGACAGTTAAAGACATCCAGCAAACATACTGGAAGAATGATATCCTTAAATATAGATAAATTATCATTCAATAAGCTTGTCTTCAATTTCTTGAGTACACAAAAATATGCTTTCTGCTTTCATTTTCTCACTGTATTTCCCTTCTTTTATTGACTGAAGCTCCTGAAAGATGCCAGGCATTGTGCAGATACAGAGGCACAGATTCTGTCGCAAAGCATGCGCAGCCTAAACAGAGGAGAGAGAGAAACAACACTTCAGGTAAACACTTGTCAATATTTCCTTCCCTCTCCCAAAGGATTTCTCCTGACTGTCCCTTTTCTCCAAGTGCAAAATGCCCCTGGACAGATATATAAGGCTATTTTGCTTTCCTCCACCTCAGATCACCACCTGGCAGATTCCTGTTCAGCAAGACTCTGTGGGAGAGGATGAACAGTCCGACAGGAACTAGCGCTAATGCTTCTGCTTAAAAGGCAGGGATGTTCCCACCCTTCTCTTCTATACTTGTTCCTCGCCTTTTCTTATCCTGGTTACCAGGTTCATTCATTGCTTATGTTCTTCCATTTCTCAGAGCGCCTGCTGATCTACCATTTTCCCCTTTCCTCTTTTTTTTTCAGCTTCCACACCTAACATGAAGCCATTTTGTTTCCAGTTTTGATTACTTTTTGTCTCCTCCTTTCTGCAGCTGCAGGCTCCTGTGATGCCGGTGAATCCTACAGCACATTTTCTCAGAGGAGACCAGGATTCGGCGTGAGAAGACAGGGGTGTCCCTGCAGTTTGGCAGCTGACAGCAATCACAGGATTTACTGCTGCTGAAGTTGCCTCCAGTTCTGATTTGGGGCTACATTTAGCAGTGATCAATTTTTGGTAATTGTAATTCAAGCTTTTAAAAACCATGTGTCATTAGTAATCATAAATGCTAGATTTTTCTTCCCTTTCCAGTGCTTGTGGCTCTATTTTTAACATTTTACAGCTCCTCATGTGACAAAGAAATATTCACGTTGTGAAAAATTTAAAGCCACAGGAGAACTGGGACTTTCAGGAAAATCCCCAAAGGCTACAAAACTGCATGATAAGGCTCAAGGAGTTGATAAGACAGAGCAGAGGGTGCAGAGGAACCGGCAGCCAATACTGCAGCTCCAGCTGAATGCACTTGGGGGCTGGAGTTCAGGAAAATTAATCCCTGCCCTTTATACCTCCCGTGAGTGGTTGGGCCTAAGGAGAGATATTGACATCTCTGAAAAGACAGCAAATGTACAGAAAACAAATTAAAGAGCTCTCCTATGCCTGTGCATATGGGTTGCAGCTGATATGCCTGCAGTACCTTAAGTCCAGCTGGCTTTGATTTCAATAGCAGAATACTTACAGCAGCCCAATCTTTGGCAAATGGTTATATAGCTGCACTGCAGCCTCAGGCATTATTGCTTTTGGTGTCTAAGACAGCTAAGTTAGAGCTAATTATCTCGCTCTGTGCTATAGTCACACTGGCTGAAAGAAGTCATCCATCAGAAGATGCTTGGTATGTCACTTGAATCTTCAGTGGACTACTCAAAATGCCACCTGCTATCTGACCAGACACTTGCTCCTCCTCACTGACCTGAACTAGGATCCACGGGCATCAGGGATGCTGAGGTGGAGACCCTTCTCCCTGCCCCCGACTCTCTCTTTAGGATGGAAATTCCAGTTTGCTGTTGTGTGGTTTGTGGGGCAGTGGTGTGAGTCCCTGTGGGAGGAACACTGTGGGAGGATGTTCCAGTATTGCATCCTTTGCACTGGAACACTGTGGGCGGCACTTCCAGAACTGCATCCTTTGCACTGTAGCTGTGCAGGATCTGTCCTTTTTGCATGGTTCACCAAAATACAGAAAACTTGTGAAATATGCTGCTGTCTCAAGATTATTTATGTGCAAACTCAGAAGGAATCTGATGAGCTCCATTGGGAAAGAGCAAAACTAGGTAAACAGGCAACACCACTGGAGATGAAATTGAACTTTGACAAGTGCAATATAACGCACATTGAAAGGAATGATTTAAGTTATAAGTACACACAGCTGGTCCCTGAATTAGCTGCAGTCTCATGTAATAAAGAATTGGATTTTGCGGCAAACAGCTCCCCGTCTGCTCACAGAATGAGAAAGCAAAAGCATTTAGGTACATTAAGGAAGAAAGAAAATGATGTGTTCAAAATCATTGCTTGTACACACATGTAAACATATGGTGATGATTTCCAAAGTGTTTAAATAACCTAGATCCATAATACTATTTTTTTTGCATCACCTAAAGTGAGATTCGAAAGTCTGTAGGTAATTAATTTCATGGGAATAAGGGAGAAGTGTTACTTGCCAGCATCTGCAGGCACCAGTGTGCCTGCTCCCCAGCCCTCATCGACTGAAAACGCGTTGAAGACGAGATCTCCTTTTACAGGCAAGCATTGCTACCTCTGTCTCCCATGTTGGGAGAAAGCCAATATAAATTAATGGTCTGGTATTATAAATGGGAACTTTGGGTTGCCCTGTGCAGGGCTGTGTCTGGGTACAGTTCAGACCATCCTGTTCTTGGGCTCCCTTTTGGGCTGGTTCTAGGCAGCTCCTTGCTGGGTGTGTGGGAAGCTAAATTGCCCCGTTGGGACATATGTGCTTTATATAGGCTAGAGAGATAGGTGCTATCTTAAAGCTTTTGGGAATTTCCTTCTGAGAGGTATCTCCCTATGTTTGGATAAATACTCTCCTGAGTATTTAAGGCAGATGGATGAAGACTTTTGGATTGAATACTTGTTTATACATCTGTAGACAGTAATTTGAATACTAGAGTTCACACACTACTGAATCAGCAAAGGGTATCCCTGAAGGTCTGAAGCTGGTAAAAAACCTGAGTCATGAGTTTTAACTAAGATATTTTTAATACTGTAATTATCCTCAAGGAAACACATTTCAAATGATCAGAGCTACTGTGAAAGCAGAAAAGTTGTGGCTAGTGAATGACTGCAAACACTTAATTCCTAGATATAGCTGGAATATTAACAGAAGACCATCATGGCTCCACAGCAAATGACAAATATAGTTCATTACAACTGAGAAATTAGCTTAAGAAAAAAATCCATTGAAATCAATAATTAGAAATAAAAACACAGAAGGGAATGTATGAAAATAATTTCTATCATGTAGCACATGCATAACTAAAGGTATGTGCTTTGCTCCTGTAATCACAGGGTTACTTTTGTAAGTACTTGAAATCTGCAAGGGTAGTCTGTAGCAAAGTATGACTAATAGCCTTCAAACAGGAATAATTAGCCAAAATAATAGTCAGTTGCAGCACAGGTCATTCTTTGAAAAATAAATTAACACCCCACCACATCTAAATTCCCTCACCAGTGCCTTTACTACCCAGTAATTCTCAAGTAAGCGGAGTTAATGTTCCAATAAAATTCTCAGGCACAGTGAAGCTGAAAAGCATACACAGCACAAAGCATTTTTTAAATAGTCAAAAAAGGTATTGCATACAATTAAAAATGGGAGATGTAATTTAACTGTACACGCAGATACGGTATCTGGTAGCAGAAACCAGTGTCTGTGCAGCTGAAGTCCAGGAAGGCCAAAAACCCATCAGTAACATCATTTGGCATGGCAGCTCCACGCTATTGTGTGTGGAAATGAGCTTCACTGGCAAAGTGATGTGGTGTTTTTTCAGTAATCTCGCATTCTGATGGCATCTATTTCTCAAGAGCCTCAATGGACTTGCTTTGATATTTTAATTATATTATATATTAGGAGAGCTATCTGCTTACCTAGAAATAACTATGTGTGCTGCTTTCTGCCCATCACAATAGTGCCTTCATTCCTCCACATTTGCAGTAAAACTTCTTTCCAATGTAATCTCAAGGAACAATGATTTTTATATCAACTTAAATGAGGCCTGCTAAATATATATGAATACTGTTCTACCTCTCCAGGACTATATGTTAATCGCAGCATGACTGCAAAAATATCTCAAGAAAGAAAAATATAAAGTTGTATGGGAAGAAAAATGTTGCTGTCCTTTACTCATGTGCTTCATGCTGTATACCAGCTGGCAAAACTTGCATAAACAAGATAGTTGAAAATGATATGACCTGAATATTTCATTTTACTCATTAATTCACATAGTCATTAACAGAAAGCTTATGTCCAAAATAAACACTCTAAAACCACTATGATATTGCTTAAAACACAGAAAAACGAATACCAAAACATAGTAGAGATTCAGCCCAATTTAGTCTTTTACCTGCAAGCTCAGCAATTCAAAATCTCAAATCCACTCCTAATTCCAACATTTCCCTCCCTTCTAATTTCCTGTACTTCTCTTCCCTATTCAAAAAAGTCCCAGGACAGAAAATGAGGTTTGTAGCCCTGCAGGTCACCAGGACCAGGCTGAGCCAAAAGGGAGGGAGTTACTAAGTGGTGGGGCTTCTATAGGGAATGCCCGAACAGCCACGTCTCACCATGCCAGGGAAATGACAACCACGGGCTAGGCTTCTGTTACGACGACAAAAAGGCACAATCTTGCTCACAAAAGTAGTTCTTAATTTGAACAGTTGCAACTTGACTTTGGAAATAGGATTTTTGCATGAATGAGTTCTGGTGGGCTTTGGAAAAAAACTGAGAAGAAACTTTTTTTGCCAGCCCTGTTCTTGGGAGGTTTTTGCCTCTATAGCAGATCAGCAGATAGTCATCATGTTGGGGGCTTATCCAGGGTGACTATGTCCCAGGGCAATGCTGTCAGTGTGAAATATAACTCATAAAGCAGCAGAGAAACTCAGCCCATGCTTTTGGTCGCTCTCACATTCCTGGTGTGGCATAGCCAAGTGCAAACAGGCAGATGTTCATTTTCCCTGTGCTCAGAGCCAGGTCACCACAGGGCTGCTCTGATACGGTGGCCATAGGCTACACATTTTTCTGGCTGTGTGTCTAGATGGCTTCTGTACCAGAGCTGGTTTGTGCTGCCCTTGGTGGTGAATGGAAACAACACTACCATGGTGCCACCAGTGTCTGCCTCAGTCTCTTCTTCCTCTCACTTCTCTTTTACCAATAGAGATGTGGAAAGGCCACAGTGTGCTCCCTTCTGAACCTTGGTCACCAAATACTCCGTCATCTGAAATTAGATTTTCCTGGTTCACAGCCTTCCCTTACTGCTTTTTGGTTGCCTTCACCCCCCCCCAGAGAGAAGGGAGAATCAGCAAGGATCCTACTTGCTACCTTTGATACTCCAGTGTTACAGCAAAGACACAAGTCCCCAAGTGCTCCAGCATTCCTGGGCTGGGGCCACACACAGCCCAGTTCCAGAGATTAATTCTGTTTGTAAAATGAAGTGTTACAAAGGAGAAAAAATATATTATTTGACATGGCAAAAAAATAAATTGGTCCTTTCCAAAGTTAAATGATGTAAACTGGGGACTATATGCATTAAATACACAGATTGGTTTATGAGGAGCTGCAGGACAGACAGTTTTGGCAAACTGTATAAATGCTTTCATCTAGAAATGAGAATCTGTGACTGAATGTAGTTGGCTGAGCATAAAACCTCAGCAGCCGCAGCACTTGTGGTGACACTTAAAGGCAAAACATTTTATCTGAATGAGAAAACTGCCTAAAATAGCTATATAAGCTAGAATATGACACTCTGGGGGAAAAAATTGAAAACCAAACCAACTCAGTACAATGCCAATAAATGATGAACAAATGCAACAATCTTTAAAATGGTCCTATGATAGGAAGCAGCATTTTGAAAAAAAATAATAATTTAAAATAATGCTACAGTTAAATAGTTCTCTAACCTTTAAAATTGTGTAACAGTGAATAAATACACTTGATAACACGGAATAATCCAAACTTATCCTTTAGGAAGTTTAAGGGAGCTACATGAAGCTTGATGTGAGAAAAGGAGACTGGGTTTCCTGTTTGGTGTGATTAGTTTATGTGAGTACTATTTTTTCCTGGATTATCTTTGAGGATGGAAAGGTTTGCCTGAATCTCATGAATCCTTGCATGAAAACACAGTTCAGAGCTATCTACTGGTATGCAGCTGAGATTCCTTTACTTGTTTCTTGAAATGCACCCTTAGAAACATACACTGCCAAGATTCTTCGTTTACTGCATTTTGACAGGGTTGTGAAGTCCTCAAAAAATATTTATAATCATAAGGAATGCAGGTCCAGCTATGTGCTATGTCCTCTTCTCCTTCTGTTGGTAACCATGGATTTCGTTCTCTGGATGCTCCCAGATTATTGTCTTCAGTACTAATGTCATTTAATGCACTCAGTCTACCAGCAGATCTTGGTTCTATAAATGCCAAGTCAAACAAATTCAGCTACTCTGCCCAAAAGATAAAACGACTTGAACATTTGTCATCAAATAGCACTTCTGGGATCCATTATTATGGAACATGATTCTCTTCTCCATTAATGCTGAAGGGCTTATTAGAAATTGAACTCAAACAGTAGCAGACACTGGACTTTTCCTTTGGAAAAGGAAGTTTATTATTAAGACCTTCACATTAGACGCTAAAAGAATTTATTATATACTTTGAGCTCACTCTTTTATAAAGTTTTCCTGAAATGCTGGCACAGAACTTCTCATCCAGAAATGCAACTTAGCTAGTCAAGAAATACAATACCAGTCACTTTCTTTTTTACAGAAGATGAGTTTTAATTGCTGATCACTTGGTGTTTCTTTTTCACCTTCTATTATTTCTGTTTTGAATTTTTTTCTATTTTTATAAAGTTGTTAGTTCTTTATTTTCTGCTTTAACTCTAGTGATTGTGACCTGGAATGTGAACTACTTAAAGATAAAAATTTACTTTGTTTTTGAAAAGTTTCTCAGGGAGAAAAAATGTTATATAGATGTTAGCAGAGAAAAAATTATTGAAAACTTGTAAGAAAAGATGTCATTATATCAAACGTGAGTATTGTGTTGAAGAGATAACTGTCAAATAATTTCATGATTTATTTCTGATGCTAAAAATTGAACAAAAAAAATACAAAGCACTAGCTTCAGGCTAGATTTTAACGTTTATGTTATTTTTGAAATGTAATCAAGAAGCTTCTGTACATAAAAAATGGGAAGAAAACCTCAGAATTTTACAGGCAGTTCATCAAAATGCTGAGACAAAAAGTCCTAATACTTTTTTATGTGACATACTATAAAGATAGTGAAGCAGAACAGTTGATATGCACTCATAAAAATGAGTGGACTTTTAACAAAGGTTATAGAAGTCTCACAAAGGATAGAGAGTGAACTTGAATAGTGGCAATGATGACACATTCCCAACAAAGTCTGACAGTAATGGACCGGAACAGTGGCTTTTAAAGGTAATACCATTTATGAATTTAGCTGAAGAGCCTGGAGTTGAATACATGGTGTTTCTGATATTAGCTGAATTCAGGAAAACCAATATTTATCATGTGAAATAAAATTAATGAGATGATTGACTTGAACAGCTGAGTTCTGCTGTAAGGTTCTAGAAAATGGTCCATGTAGAAATGCAATGACTCTGGGATTCCAGTTGACTAGACACTGAGATGCTGCAATTCCTTCCAGGTGCTGGTTTAGAAGGGGCCAACATCCTTCGAATGCTGTGATGTTTGTGAACAGCCTTTCAGTAGCTTTGTGAAGTACTGATATCTTAGTGAAACCAGCGAGAAGCCCCTTCTAAAGTAACTTCCACACACAAAACCAATATTTTTCTCATCAAAATCTGGGAGTTAGAGTGCCTATGTGTAACGCTGCACAGTTTCATTTCCCTAGTTCTTTCTTGAATTCCTATTATTTTTACAATACGTTATTTCGGGGGAGGCAGCTAGTATTGTAAATGTTCCATATGCACATCCACACTCTTGCTCTTTTACAAAGTCTTCATATTGTTCACATTATTTACTCTCTTGTCTTGTGAAAGGAATACTTACATGATCAGAATGCTATTCTCAAAATACGCATCTTTTACAGGAAAAAAAAGTGTTGTCGTATATCTCAAAAATATATATAAGCTCTGAGATTCTGAATATATAGATAGGTGCACTTAGAGGAATTCTTTAAACAGTAATAAAAGCAATTGCCATAGCAGGGATCCACTATAGACAAATTTGCTGTAAAGATGAGGTAGATGCAGATTTTTGTGAGTAGGCGCTAAAATCAGACATAATGTAAGCTGTAATGGCACTGGGGTCCTTCAACAAAACAAAAGTTTGTTCAGGAAGGAAATCCTTGACACTGCAGCTCTCTGTCCAGTCCCTGCATTGTGAGGACATCATTAAACTCAGAGTCCCATTCAAAGAAATTCTATATAAAAAGGAATATTATCTAATAGGTAGCTCTCTGAAGGAAATGATAGCATAGGCACAACTGCAAACTGTGCCAGCACAGAGGATGAAAGGCAGTAAGAGACTGCTGTGGCTCCATCAAGAGCTGACAACACAGGAAAGAAGTCGAGAGAGGGACAAATTTAGCCAAGTTGCTAGGGACAGATAAGTAGAGATAAGCATCCGTGGACAATAGCAGAAGGCACACACAAAAACACACAAAATGAGGTAACGCTTGCATGAAGCATTAAGATGGACAAGAAGACATTCTGTAAGTGCCTTAAGAGAGAAAGGAAGAACCCAGGGAAGAGCTGGTTGATTACTGAGTGGGGAAGATAAACACATCTATATATCGAGGTGGCACAAGTGGGGTTTTAACCGCAATCTTCACAAAGCAAAGTCAGCTGTGGTCAGACAGCTGGCACAATTAGGACAGAAAAAAAAAGTAAACTCAAGATGGATGAAAAAAGGTGGATTAAAGAGTACTTATATTTAGTTGACATTTGAAATTGTTGAGTATTTGAACTGTGAGATATTAAATGGGAGACATCACAAACAATCACATACTAAGTCTTAGTTCTTGTCTTTCAAACACAGCAAAAGAAAGACCAATGCATTATCTAACAGTTCTTTTTAATTTCAGCACTTGGAAAAATGATCATGTAAAAAAGCTACATATTTTCTGTAGAATACAGCAAGGTAAGTAGCAGCCAAGCATGACTTTATGAGGAAAAATCATGTCTGGTCATGAATGCTTTGTGGTCACTCCATCTCAGAGAGGATTTAGTAGAACAAAGCTGATCAAAAGTTCAAAAACTATAAAAGAAGACGATTAATAGAGCAGAACAATTAGATTGGAAAAGAGGTGATTTAGGCAGTTTGGATAAAAGTCTATAAATTCCTGAAGAAAGTGAATAGGAATTGATTATTCACTGTTTCTCACAATCCAACAACATCAGGACAGCCAAGAAAATAATGCGTAATAGGTTTAAAACAATAAAAGAAGGGCCTTTTTCAGAGAGAATATCACTGAACTGTGGAATACATTGACATAACGTACAGTGGAGGTCAAATGGGATCAGTTAAATTCATGGAGGGTTTACCTATCAGTGAATACTAGGCATAATGAATGGTAAGAAAAGTTGTAAAGACTCTAGAGGGGAAAAAC
Source organism: Calidris pugnax (assembly GCF_001431845.1). NCBI lineage: Eukaryota > Metazoa > Chordata > Aves > Charadriiformes > Scolopacidae > Calidris > Calidris pugnax. The sequence continues at coordinate 47,233,628 of NW_015094506.1, forward strand.
AAACATGACCAGTGACCTTGAAAAACTGACGTAAGAAGAAAAATTGAAGAAATTAGTGTTGTTCATGCTACCATTCTTCTTGTTACGTTCTACAGAAGAAATGTCTGGTGGGAGATATGATTATCTCAGATAACCCTCTTTAGTATGGTATTTTTCAAATAGTTTTTGTGTCCTTCTTCTAGTTCACCGATAAGTACAATACCGGACAGACTCAATACAGAGCCTTGATGAACTTTGCTATGTTTGTTGTTTTTTTTAATTTTTTCTATCTATTTTCTGTTTCCTATCTAGTTTTCATTCATGAAAAATTCTTCGCCTTTTTATTCTAAAGACATTTTTCTCATTATTTAAATACATTCTCTTGTTGACTTTTATTTATCCAATACTTTAGTCACTTGTTATTAATTCACTTCTCATAAAAATATTAGTATTATCTTTTTGTAGCGTTCATATAGCTTATCAGTGTCTCTTAACTTGTGAGTAAGAAGAACTCATAACTGTATAGGATACGCTGCATGTACTTAGCTCTTCACCTTTGCTACTGAAAGTAGCAAAAGTGTGAGAAGAATAGATAAAAATGTAAGCAATCATAGATCCAGGACGCAGCCTGCAAGAAGATGTTGAATAAAGTAGAATTATTTAGTCTAATGGAGATACAACTGAGATGAAGTAAAAAAACCCTAGGTATTCTGATAACACTCTTTAAATATATGAAAAACTGCTGCGAAGAGGAAAGCTGTTCTCTGTGTCCCTGAAGAATACAAATAAAATGTAGGTTGGGTTTCAGGGGAAGTGTTTTCATGGTAGTATAGTAAAAGAGTGGAATACATTGCTTGCTGAGGTTCAGACTTTTCTGCTAGATGTGTTTGGGATCAGGCTGGACTCGCTGCTGCTGGAAGGGGCACAGAGTCGCTCCTGAGGATCTCTCTGGGATTCTGTATGCAAAACTCATTAAAGCTTCCCAGCAGCTTTCCTTCATTAAGCCCTGAGGGGAGTACTCTGAATTCTTTTACTCTTCCTTTAGGAAAAAAAAATCTTACTTTTTTGCTAGCCTTCTGGCTATTCCCTTTTTTTAGAGGAAAGGGGAAACACCGCTAAGTGATCACATGGGTCATGACCCTCTTTCTGTAAAAGTTAATGGGATTTTTGTTTCTTCAGAGGGAGTTGGACCAGAAGCTGAGTTAGCAAGTTTTGAACTTACAGCTACAATGAACACTATCTAAAAGAAAAGCTCGAATGAATGTGAAGGTCAAGTGGACAGATTAAAATCAAATGCATTCCCCTTGATCTTTTTGTTTCTGGTCCTACAACATGTTCTGCTGTTCCTTTTGTTGTGCTGCCTCAGCTTTGCAGAAAAATAGAGAAGATCAGAGTTCAGTGGTACCTTTGGTAGCAGGACAGGTACTTTCCAGCCAGACCAGCCCGGGAGCCTGGGTGGCAGCCTCTGGATGAAGAGAGTGGTAGATGCTGTTGGCCAGCATGTTGTGCTTTGCATTAGACATAAGAAGTTTAAAGCTTTATCTATTGATTTTGGAAATGGTTCAAAAGAAGAACTGATTAATCATAAACATTCCTCTTTTTTCTGACTCTAATTCATAAAATGCTTTTAATAATATGTGTCATGAATTAATCAGTGTCCAACCCTATTTATTATTAATTACCAAGAGGATTATTTTTGTAACAGCAGGTTCATTATCATGTTATTTGATACAAATTTCCAATGCAGTCTTGTCAGAAGCAGAAAGCAGTCCTGAAGATCTTTTCCCAAGTCATGGTTGTGAAGACACATTTCAAATAAAATTTTATTGTTTTAACAAGTAGCATTCTTCTAATTATTAAAGTTGGCAGTGACTGTGGCTGGTGTTCTGACAAGATTTTGAATAAGAGTGACAAAATCAGCTGGAAGAATATACTTTTCAGTGTTATTTGCAGACTAAAATTCAAAATGCATATCCTGAAAAGTCCAGATAAGCTAGGTTGTTTTTTAGAGTTCTTAAATTTTGCTTTTGAACATGCAGAAGTTAGAGGTTTGAAGCATCCCAAGATACTGCAAGGAAGACTGTTGCAAATTTTTCAGACAGTTCAGAACTGAGATTTGTGAAGTTAACATTCTAAAAAGTAAGTTCCACAGTCACTTAGAGCATTTGCTAAGGAAAGAATAGCAGATTCACTTTGCTGCAGCAAATAGATAGGGAAACTACTGTATAAACTTCATGCACATATATATTTTTAGCCCCAGTCAGCATTCAATTCCAAACTTGTCATTGTTTGAATTTGGCAGTGGAGTGAATAAATCCAGTATCCTAGAAATCCACATTCTTATAATACAGGAGATACATGCAAACGTATTTCTACTTAGACAAAAGCTATTAAATCGGTCACTCTTAAAGAGATATATCTCCTTTCCTATATGCACCTGCAACATCAGCATTCACAGACACCTACTCACCTAGGTCTCCTGTACAGATGTTGGAGAAAAACAGACCAACGCATCAACTGGGTCTTTGGACCTAAATAGGATCATTTATGTCACGTTAATCTCCTCTGTTCCCAGGAATAGCCGGCAATGGACCCTCCACAATCTCCTCAACCTCACCTGTTTTAGCATTAAATACTGTCGTTACATCTAGCCTTAACATGTCATGCTTCAGCTTAAGCACATAATTTCGTGTAAGATTTTGCTTCTCTGGGGTCTAAAGACAAACAGTACAAATGCAAAACAACAGGCATGAATAGAAGTGGGAAATGCATTGAAGAAAAGTGCCGTGAGTGCCAACAGAACCCAAAGGTCTGTGTTGCAATGTAAACATTTCCAGCCTGCTTCCCTATTTTTACATATACCTAAGTGCTGTGACCTTAATTCTGAACAGCTATGCACAGAATACCACAAAAAACCCCAAGGCTTTTATTCAGGACTAATTCAGAGGCAGATTACACAAGTGAGGATATATGTTTAATATAATTCTCTGCAACATGACGTCTGTGCCCACTGCTTTCATATGCTGCTCACCTTGAGGAAAGGGACTGGGCAGAGATGACCAAAGTTTATAAATATGGACTTGTGCTACAGACCACAGTATGGTGATGAGGCACTTGGTGATGTGCAACTGTCCCACTTGTGCTTCTTGGTTCTTACTGAGGCAAGATCAATACCTCTCTCTTTTGTGTCTCTGGTGCTCCTCAACTTTTATCTTGTAATTGCATGCAGTGTTCTGATTTCTGGGCTCTTTAGATAAAAACAAATGCTTTTATGGCTATAATGAATCACAATCACATGAGCAGCCTTATGGGAACAGATTATTAAAATAAAACAACATTATGATGAAAACATGGGGATGTTAATAACATGAAATGCTAATTATCTCCAATATATTTATTAGGTGAATTAACGAAATTTTTGCTAAATAAATTGTTCAAGTCATAAGTTGTGGTGTTATTTGCCAGCACTCATAGCTTCTATTGTATTTCTACCTCAAACAATGACAGTTATCAATAAGCAGTCAAAATATTATTCTCCTTGAAAAGTATGCAGGATGGCTGTCAGGTAAGACATGCCCAGTGGCTCTCTTGGTGGCTCAGTAAGCTCAAAGCCAAAGCCTTTGGCAGTAGTACAAGGCTCTCCCTTGACTTTGTTACATACCAGAAGAGACGCAACTGCATCTGAAGAAATAAATGCATCTGCCTCCATTGAGTCAGCTCCAAACTAGAGGCGCTGTTATTGGAGAGCTGCCTACCGAAATAACAGCAGCAAAGACAGTTAATCAACTCTGAAATCCTGTCTTGAAATATAAACTGCTAAAAAAAAAAAAAAAGTCTGAATAGCAACTACTAGCAACAGTTTATGAGACTCTCTGCTTGCTTGTTTTTTTTAATATAATACTTTACATCACTTGGTGAAATGCAGAAAGTGAGGAAGACAGTGATAATTCTTAGAAGTGAGCAGAGCTTGGAAACTAATCCAAGACAGCTATAAGGAAATAACAAAGAGATGAAACCGAAAATTGCCCTATGTATTGGTCTCACTCTTCCAAGCTCTGCAGGTTTTCCAGTCTATTAAATAAAATTGAGGTTGAGACACCACACTGCTGCCAGGACCTCTGCTGTCTCTATCCTTCCTGGGGATGAGGAGGAGCAAAGCCTTCCAACATGGAAAGGTAGCAATCATGCCATTAAACAGATCTGGAGTGCTTGTTTGGTACTGCTTCCCCATTCTTTGTTGAATAATCTACCAAAGGGCTAAGAAGAGCTGAAGTAGAAGTTTCAAACTCTGCACAATGTACCTGTTTTCATTTCTTTAGTGCTGATGAATGTGGATCGTTGCTTCCTAAAAGTGTGCTTATATAAGCTTACCTTTGAAGGGGCATATGTAACACAGAATGCCTTTTAATTACTAAGAGAATAAATGTATGGTGGAAGCATGTCTGCAGTGAAGCCAGCCAGCATTTTGTGAGTTGGAGCCCAGAGGGCAAAGTGGAGCTGTAAAGCCACTTGTGATTGCACGAGTCTAACAGCAGGCATGGTCTGAACCTGAGGCCATGCAGTGTGTAGGGACAACGGGCCGGTTCTGCAGCTGATATCCACTGATGTGACATCAGTTGACTTCAGTGGAGCTAAAGGCCAGTTTATATTAGCTAAAGGTTTAGCTAAGAGATGGTTTTCTGTGTCACTCATTATTTCAGCAACTGATAGCAACCGTGGTTTTGTGTCTGCTCTGTTTCACTCTTTCATCACACACATGGCAGCAATACGATCACTTTGCTCTCACCTCCAGGTGAGGCCGAGGTATGGCTTATCACTGGTGACACCTTGTATAGTTGCTCCAACTGTCTAAGCCAGGAGCAGTAGCTGGCAAAGCCCTGTAACTCATCAGCTCTGAAGGAGTTGAGACTGGCAAGCAGCCATCACCTAAGTTTGGGAATATGGTCAAAGCTCTGAAGATAGGATTTTATATTTTATTTGGGGAATACATTTTATTCTTCACCTCTTCAAGCTAGTTGGTGGGAATAAGAAAAGATGTCAAATCAGCAATAAAAGAAAAATAAATTATTACCGAACACATGTTAATTCCTGGTAATATTGTGCCATTTATTTTAAAAACCAGGGGACTCATTTATAGTTGTTTTAAATTAGCAGAACCACAGGACTGAGTCAGCCCTCATTAAAATGAATGGGAGTCTTTCTATGAACTTCACTGGAGGCTGGAGCAGGCTACTAAGTCGTACATATGGTCCTTTCAAAAGAGTCAGAGAGAAAATGATTCAAATTCCTTTCAATAGATGTTCTTAAACAATTTACCTATTACTTTAATGCAATGGGTTAATGCATCAAAGGCAAGTATTTTTGTGAAAGCATGAATAATTTGAATTCAAGGATTGCAGGGTATTAGATAAATTCAGTGGAAAATTACTGTATTAAACACAGTGGTCTGAAATCAAACCTCAAAGACTCACATGCTATTTTTCATTTCTAATATAGATTTGTTACTCAGTGTTGGTAAAGCTGTTCCTCATCTCCATTACATGAGCTGGGAAACACTGACAGTGGTAGCTAATAATTTACTTCAGAGATATAAAGTTTAAAGTTTGAAGAAGGTTATGAAGATTTGTGAGGCAATATTTCATCCTATGACAAAGACCCTGTACTTAGCTGTGCTGATTTATTCCATCAGTCCTTAGCACATAGATTTCTGGACCAAGGTCAGAAAAGTCAATGGTCCACAAGGCCATCTTTCTGCCTTTGTGCCACTTGCATCACTCACCCACCTCTAGGCTTCTGGTGGTGCTCTGAATTACTCCAAACAATTGTCTTTTGCCTCTTCTTTATGCTTGTTCACAGGATATTCCTTCTTGGGACTGAAACTTGGAGTCATATGTCAATGTCATATATCATTAAGAGTCAAAATCTCAATAAAAGCCCCTTATCTCAAGAGATTTACAGTTGAGAAGGCTCAAGAAAAATAAATGTATCTTGGGCATGATTCACTTCTTCCTAAAATAGTTGTCCAAGATATGCTTTCAAAATGCCTATTTCTCTCCATTGACTAGTAGATAGAGCTGACTGGTTCAGATTTAAGTACTGCAGAGGTATAAAGTTAAGTAAAATGAACTTACACCTTTCTGCACCTATCTCTTTTCAAGACATCCCTACTGAACCTATAAGCTAGACAAATGTTAAGTTCTCTCTTTAAAGCTAATTGTTCAAGCAAGGGGAAACTTCATTATCACTAAGTGAACTGAAAAAGACATTTTCCCTCACAACTGTGTGTTTATGCCTCAACAGTTGTTGTTTGTGCTTTGTACATAACAGCCAGTGTCTCATCAGGAGTTACTTAGGTCTGCGTTGTGCCCATTGTGCTCCTTTCCTGTATTTTTAATAGCTGACTGAGACTTTTCTGATGATCCTTGGGGAATGGCGCAGCTGCTAATACCAGAAATATAGCAGTTTTCTTCTCCTTTCCTATTTTTATTGCTAAATTTTGGTTAACAAATTTGGCTTATTGTCCAAAGAATATTAAAAAAACCCTTCCTATGAGTTAATAACACCAAAGGACTTAAAAATAGATAATATTGACATGTGGTTTTGGAGCTGTAGCAGAATCTGTCACAGTTAAGATCAGATGAATAATTTGCTCTTCTTTGTTCATTGCACCCGTAATTTCTTATATCGTCCAGGTGTGTCTTCCCGCCTTGAATTTTGGCAGCCTTTCTGACGTTTTCTCACACACACTCACCTACACATGCTCACACTCGTACCGTATGTGTGAGAAACTGCTGGCACCACCATCAGCTGCCTCTTGTGCTGCAGCCGCTGAACCAGCAGCTCAGAGTTGTGGTTCTCTTTCCCTCTCTGCCTTATTGCTGTTCTTAATTACAACACTTTGTAACAGCTCAAATCTTTTTGCCTCATAGCCTTCTCCTGCAGGAAGCTGTGGTTTCTTGATGGTCAGGGCTCTCATCATGTGTTATTGCTTAGTTTCCTGTGCTCTGTGTTGCATCTGCAAAAAAAAAAAAAAATCACATGAAAGACCCTAAAAATAATTTTTAAAGAAATAATCAATAAGAAATAATTATGTTTGGAAAGTGTAATTCTGAGAATTTAATAGTTCGTTTTATGTATTGCAGATGTGTGATACAGTCTGATCTAATCTGGCCTTTGGGACAGTAAAGGTTAAGAAAAAAATGAGCAAAGCTGTGTCGGAGAAAGCAAGTACGTGTCCAGACACGTCATTAAAGAAAAGTTGTATCAATGTCTTATATTACTCTCTATGAATCTCTGTCCCTCATGTTCTCCTCTATTAAGTCAGTCTTTTTATGTTGTTATAAAGGATTAAGGTCCAATAAATCCAAATTAGCTAATCTATATATATTTCATTTTCTGCAGGTTTTTGTTTTTTTTTTTTTTCTTTGTTCTACACTAGCAAAATATGCTGGAACAGCAGACAAGAATTTCCAGTTGTTCATCAAAATTCCTTTTGGTTACTGCCTCTTTCTTAATTTCTTTTGGAAGAGGCAGAAAAGAAAAAGGCTTTCCATGAAAAAACTGCATTTCATTGCAGCCAGACTACAATGAGATATTTTTCATGAACAAGTATCTTCTTTATGATAATTTTTAAAACTTCATTAAAGTCACTTGCAACACATCCTTCAGTACATCTGAAATCCCTTGGTTGGAGCTTAGGATACTTTCATTTCTAATTTCAGCTCTGTCACTAACCTTAACAAAGCCACTTGACTGCTTTGTAGCTGTATTTATCTGCCCATTCACTTTTCTGTTTAGATTGTAAACTCCTCGTGATAAAGACAGTTTGGCTATCTATTTTAATAAGTTGGACAAGCAATGAACCCTCTGTGATGACTGTACTCCTATTTCTTCTTGCCCTCATTTGACAGGCTCTAGCTACATAAATTAAAACACATTTCAGTAGCTTCCAAGAGTGTTGATTATGCTTCTGCTGCTGGTGTGGATTGACACGTCATATGTGTCAATATGACATATTGACATATGTCAGGGCTCTTACCACACTCATTCCTCATCAAAGACCATACTCTTTCCAAGTGGTTCCTCAGGAATTTTTTTGTATTATATATGCAGGTGAAATGGTGCTATGAAAATATACTTGAAGATACACATGGATAGGCAAAGGTTCAATTCAGATTTTATGAGAGTTATCAAAAATCTTTTCATCGCGTCTAGTGGGTTTTAGGAAAGGGGCATTGAGTGAAAAATCAGAATATGGTAAGATTCTTACATAAGTTGATCAGCTAAGTTCTGCAGAAATGGTGGGGAGGTATCTGAAGCTTGATTTTACTTCTTTGCCACAGCTTTTCGCTTCCAGTATTAATTTCAAGAAAATTTTTAATTTCACATTGCAATAATCCACATTGATTTGAAACTTAATGGTCTATTTCTCCATAGTAAAAGCTTCATGGTGATTGTTTTAAGCATTCATTTACTGAGCATATCGCAGGAAAACAGAACAAGAAATGAAAAGTCCCAGGAATAAATAGTTAGATTATCAATTACTGTTTGTTGATGAGGACTGGGAGAGAATCGGAACATTATGGGAAAGTCTTCTTTTTGATGCATCAGAAAGAAAAACGTTTTCTTTATTTTCATGTGCCTTTCCCATAAGTACTGAATATATTTTCCAAAAGTGACAAAATTGAAAAAAGAAATGAGATAGGCTGTGAAAGGGGAAGAATTTTAAACCACAGATATGAATATTGTTTACAGATGCTTAAGAACACCTAGTTCCATATTTGATCTTTCAGTCCTATGCCCTCTGGAACTAAAGATAAAAACTGTCTGGCTTACCTAATTTTCTTCTCAATGAGACTGACTCCTAAATTATATCTATGCTTTTAGAAATTTTACCCTATGTTCTCCTCTATTTTATTTTTTTAATATAATTTTTGTCTTGCAAAACAATTAAAATCAATTGACTTGCACGGTTTGTTTAACTATATTACTCTTGTTGCTTTTTGCATAGTTAACAAATAGACTAGAGGGATACAGAAAAGAGAAAGGGAAAAATTCTGTTCTCAGTTTACTGGCAAAAGACAACGAGCAAGGCTTGCATTGCGTATTTCAACTTTCTGTCCTCATGAACTCTGGCTCAACTCACGGGCCATGCAGACAGCTGGTTTGGTCTAGCAGCTCTCCTTATTGATGGTGAAGCCTGTTTCCAGGGTCTTAGTCCCCAGAACTTTTATAGACAACTGGAATTTTAAGTGATTTAAATGTGGTTATATTTGAAATCCACTTCACAACTGATAAGAGGAAAATTAGGGAAGATGAGACGGCATGAAATAATAAGTCTGTGGGAGGATAAGAACTAGGACTGTAAAAAAAAGAATCCAAATAATCGGGAATCCACTGAGTCTCAGAAGTTGCCTAATATTATCTGCTTTGTCTGCTCTTTCTAACAGTTCATAATACATTTGTGGCCTGAAGTTTTAGAGAATACCTCTCCATTTGAAAGCAAAGTTATTGTAACTGAAAGCACAAAATAGACAGTGAGGTTTCAATTCCTCAGGGAAATGACCTTTCCCATTCTAAAATATAAAATAGTTTAGCTGCCTTGCTAAAATGTTCAGTAACGATGTACCAAATTTAAACATTTCCTCCCACTTTAAGAAATCCCTTATCCATTACTGCACAAATCTGGGGCTGCGCAAATGTTCTCGGAGTTTGACTTGTGAGGATATTTTGGTCCTGTCATTTTATGTGCATAAAACACAACAGTTATTTTGGCAGAGGAAGCATCTTTGAATGTGTTTGTACCGCCCAAAGAAATACTGAGTATAACTTCCAGTTAGTCAGTAGTGTTATAGCATTCAATAGCCATAACAGCACAAGACATTTTGAAAGTTATGTTCATGGGTTAAATTTCTTCTTAGAAGATGCTAACCAGTACTACTTATGAGACATTTGATAATACCTACTCAAGCTATAATTTTGCTCTCCAAAATTATTAGTTTTAAGTAGAATGTAGGGTGAGGGAAGAGGTTGAAAAAACGATTCCCTTAACTTCCCCTGATCTAGCTGGACAAATCCAGCCTCTTTGGAGATGTTTCACAGACAAAATAAAACAAAATAGACTAAAAGCCCAGAAAGAATGTCTGACACCCACCCGCTTCAGAGCAGCAGGAGGAAGGATTCCTGCTCAGAGCTTGTCATAGCTGCCTCGGATGTCTTGGGTTTCAGATCCATGCCTCCCCCCTCCCTGCTGCAGAGACGAGGGTTTGAACCACAAAAGTATTGTAGGGTAAGGCCCTTTTTTCCTGTGGCTGATAAAGAGTTCCAGTGTGAGATGAAATAACTCTTCCCTGTGAAAGCTGTATAGAAGTTATAATGTTGCTTTGTAAAGCTTTTTGGAAAATCAGGACCAGCTCAATACTACAGGCATATTCCACAACTGACGTTCATGGGCTGGCAATTCTGTTAGAAGGCATATTTAATTCAAAGAATACGTTTTCCCATTCCACCATATTCTGCTCATGTAATAGAGAGCATAATTTAGTCCAACTCATACCGATTTTCATATTAATAGATTCGATCACAGTAGATTAAATAGGTGAAGGACCTACTTAAGAATTACTTTAAAGCTACAGCAACCTCAAATAATAGATGGAACATCTAATCAGTCACACAGTGCATGGCAAACCTGTTTAAATCAGAAACTAAACTGAAAAAGTGATACAATCTTTTATTAAAAACTGCAGCCGAGCATAAATACTCTTCCAGATGAAAGAGAAAAATGAACGTCTTAAATAATTGATATCTTAATAATCTTCAGGGAGCAACAAATAGTTCTTTATCATATACATATATTACACATCACTCTCTAATAAATGTAGAATTCTCTTTAGGGCTGACCTCTGAGCTAAGAGGGTATGTAACTGCTGACTACATTGGCTGCTCTTAATATGTCAAATTTCTTGAAATAATTGCAGTTTTGGAGACTTCAATGGAGTTGATCAGCTTTCAAATGCTTTATAGGCATAACGGAGCACATTTTTTCTCTTATAACTTTATGCAATTTGCCCTACTTGGATATATATTTATCACTGTTCATAAATTGCAATATTGCCAATGCTGAATATAAAGTGGAATCCATTATTCCATTGCATTCAATAGCTGTGGAGATTAATCATCAACATGGTGTGTTCTGGGTGGTTTTTTTAATTAAATGCTTAGATGAAAGGTAGAGCTGTTATGTACAAAACCTATGGATAAACAACAAATGTAATCTCTAAGTGAAGTTTGAAATGCACATTCAACTGTTAGTTATTCTGAAAAAAATCTTATAGCATAAATGATACAGTAATACAAAATATTAGTTTCATAAATAAAATTATTCATGATTAGTTATAGAAAGGTATTATTATTTCCATCAGTCTCACACATTAGGATGTATTGTGGTTTTAAATAAAAGCTTTCAGTGTATATCGTTCTGCTCTCTTACTATTTTAACTTACTCTTAGAAACAAACATTGAAATAGAAATGTTTCTGTGGAATGAAAAGTTTATTTCCTGATTAGCCATAGTTTTTGAACTATTAGTAGGTTTTTCTCATTATTTTAGGGGGTTCTGTGAAAATTGGGATCATCATATCCTCCTTCATCATTAAATTATAAATTTATTTCTTGCCACTTGTATTTAACTCTTATAGAATGTCTACAGGTCAGAAATGATCAAGTTCCTGCTTGGCAACTGTGGACTACTTGGTAATTTGTATATGTAATTGCTGAGGAAGCCTCTAACTTCAGTAATTTATCTCTTTCCCTCAAAGTTGTCTTTCAGAAGTGTCAATGGAAAACTTAACGGGGGGAAAATAAAGAAAAAATATTAGTGAGAATTTTCTAAGTATATTTCCACAACAGTTTTGGAATTTCCTATCAGAGCAAACACATTATTCCCTGAAACTATTAGTAATGATGCCTCATTTCCAGCACATTTAAATCTTTTTATTTGAACTTATGTGGGTTCAAGTTCCTATCACAGTTCCTTCTTTGCTTGGTGTGTTAATAAAATGTAGTTTCTGGGATATCCTGAGTACGGGTTAGCTCAGTACTGTACTTCATTACCTTTACATACTTTGCATATAGAGTGTTCCCTCTGTTTTCATGAAGCTTTTAAGAACTTAGTGTGTTTGAAGACTTGGGGGTTTTTTATCATTAGCTGAAGCTGCCAAGAGTCACCCATTTGGTGGCTCAGAGAGCAGGCAAATCATGTATTCAGAACATTATGGCTCTGTCCTAGGAAGCCAGGCTAACAAACAGCCACACAGACCTTCCCCTGCAAACTGGTGATTTTGCATGCCTCCCCTCCTTTTCTTCAGGGGCTTGTACATCTAAATTATTCCATAAATCCTAAACGAAGGGGAGCACCCTGCTTGACTGCCCTGGGAACAGGGCAGAAGTGGGACCTGTGTCAGCAGATCGCAACCTTGTATCCCATTTTCTTCCTTTTGCCAATCCTGTGATCACAACAGGTTAATTTTGTATGATTTCAAATCAGCTGTCCTGTCTGGTGTACCGAGAGACAGTTTGTCATTCACATGTATGGGAGAAGATTAGCATCATTTAATCTGTTATTGTCTTCAGATAATGACCACTGTGTGCTTCAGCAGAAGACCTGGCTCTGGTTTTGTAGCTGTCTCCTGTTAATGACAGCACTGTCCATAGTAGTTAGTGAGAGTGCATTGTTGAATGATCTGGCCTTGGAAGATTTTTTTTTCCTTGAGCTGTTATATTAACTATAGTATTAATAAAGAGAAAAATCAGTTTGTAATTAATCACATCTTCCAAAATCACCTGTCAGCCTCACCTCTGTACCTGGGAAGATCATGGAACAGATCCTCCTAGAAGCTATGCTAAGGCACGTGGAGGATGGGGAGATGATTCAAGACAGCCAGTATGGCTTCACCAACTGGTGAAGTCCTGTCTGACAAACCTAGTGGCCTTCTACAGTGGAGTCACTACATCAGTGGACAAGGGAAACGCTACAAATGTCATCTATCTGGACTTCTGTAAGGCCTTTTACATGGTTCCTTACAAAACCTTTCCCTTAAATTGGAGAGATGGGAATATGATGGGTGGACAGTTTGGTGAATGAGGAATTGGTTGAATGATTGCATCCAGAGGGTAGTGGTCAACAGCTCAATGTCCAGGTGGAAACTGGTGCCAAGTTGTGGCCCTCAGGGGTATGTCTTGAGTAAAGTACAGCTTAACATCTTCACGAATGACATAGTGGGATCAAGTACACCTTCAGCAAGTTTGTGGATGACACCAAGCTGAGTGATGTAGTTGACACATCTGAGGGATGGGATGCCATCCAGGAGGACCTAGACAGGCTCAAGAATTGTACCAGTGTGAACCTCATGGGGTTCACCAAGGCCAAATCAGGGTCCTGCACCTGAATCGGGGCAACCCCCTGTATCAATACAGGCTGGGGGATGAAGGGATTGAGAGCAGCCCTGCCAAGAAGAACTTGAGGGTACTGGTGGATGAAAAGCTGGACATGAGCCAACAACGTGTGCTCGCAGCCCAGAGAGCCAACCGTACCCAGGACTGCATCAAAAGATGTGTGATCAGCAGGCTGAAGGAGGTGATTCTGCCCCTCTACTTATAGGAGGGCTCCAGAGCTGGATGTAGCACTCCAGGTGAGCCCTTAGCAAAGGAAAGACATGGATCTGTTGGAGCGGGTCCAGAGGAGGGCCACAAAAATGATCAGAGGAATGGAACATCTCTCCTATCAGGACAGGCTGAGAGAGTTGGGGCTGTTCATCATGTAGAAGGCTCCAGGGACACCTTATTGTGGCCTTTCAGTGCTTAAAGGGGGCTAACAAGAAAGATGGGGACAAACTATTTAGCAGGCCATGTTGCAATAGGACAAGGCTTTAAACTGAAAGAGAGTAAATTTAGACTAGATATAAGGAAGAAATTTTTTACAATGAGGGTGGTGAAACACTGGAACTTGTTGCCCAGAGAGGTGGTAGATGCCATATCCCTGGAAATATTAAAGGTCAGGTTGGACAGGGTTCTGAGCAACTGGATCTAGTTGAAGGTGTCCCTGCTCATTGCAGGGGGGGTGGACTATTCTGTGATTCTATGATAAAATATCCACTGCACAAACCCTTCTTTTTAAGGAGTTTGTTTTCACTGCTCATTCAAATGTGTGACATTTCGACCTTTAAGATATTCTGTCACTTGAATATCAGAATAGAAATTTTCAATTAGTTCCTTTGACTCTAGAGTGAATGCATTTCTTCGATCCCTAATACTGCGAACATGGAAAGGCAGTAATCATCTGGATGTCCCGATAACTAAATATCTCAGTGAAAAGCACTTTATGGCAACCTGTGATGAATAAGATGACAACAAACTTCTCAGCCTGGAACGAGTAGGGAGTCCTTTGTTGAAAATATTATCTTTTTTTTTTCTTTGTTTCATACTTGACAACTCTATTTCATATATTTTATTATTAGGGAGTACATCGATGTTGCACATAAATAATTAATATGTCATTTTAATAATTCAATATAGAAAATTCAATATAAACATTTAGAATTAATGCAGCTATTTTTCAATGCAACATACACTTGTGTATTGCAGATTATTAGGAAAACTTAATATTCTGGTGTTTACTTGAGGAAGGACTTTTGGTATTTTATTATCTGTTAACACTGAAAAAATAACGATAGAAAAATTGAAGATGGTATAATTGTTGTAGCAAACTAATCCTAATGTTATCATGTTCCATCACAGGAGTTTCAGAAGCACTTCATTAATTATAATTAGCAAATGGAAGATGCACTTAAATCAGAAGAGCGTAAAAAAAAAGACGTGTTAGTGAAGAGAATGCTGACGCTGGGTTTTCAGCTGGAAGTTTGGTTAGACTCAGCTGAAGAAATGAGAATGAAAACATCCCCCAGGTGAGTCACTGGGATACTTTACACCTTTAGGGTAGGAATTTATATTGCAACTACTGTGATGTGGGTGCCAGGAAGGGCCTATATTTAGTTTATATTAGCCTGGGAGCTTGGCCATTGGTAAGCAGCCAGGAAGGCTGAAGTGCTCCCCTTTGACTTACTTCACTATAAATATGGAGTACACGAACCCAGTACGTGCACATCAATGGCCACAGGGTTGGAAGGAATTGTGACAGGGCCAGGCTGATGGTGGCTGAACAGTTTTTCTGCCTTTGCCATTAGAAATGGACCTGGATTGCTACGCTGCATGACTCGGGATGTCAGTAGGTGCCAGAAAGGCCATGTGATGGTCTAGAGCTCGGAAAGGCAATCACAGAATCACAGAATCTTAGTGGTTGGAAGGGACCTCCGAGATCATCGAGTCCAGCCACATAAAAAAAAAACCAACCAACAACCCACAAAACAAAACAAACACCACAAAAACAACAAACCCAAAACCACCACCCACCAACTAAACCCCACACCCACAACCCCACACACTACACCTCACCACAAACCAATAATCTTGGGCACTAGAGCATGCCCTGAAGAGCCATGTCTACACGTTTCTTAAATACTTCCAGGGATGGTGACTCCACCACCTCCCTGGGCAGGCTGTTCCAGTGCCTGACCACTCTCTCAGTAAAGTAGTTCTTCCTAATATCTAATCTGAATCTCCCTTGCCGCAGCTTCATACCATTTCCTCTGGTCCTGTCATTATTCCTTTGGGAGAAGAGGCCAACCCCTCCCTCTCTACATTCTCCTTTCAGGTAGTTGTAGAGGGCAATGCGGTCTCCCCTCAGCCTCCTCTTCTCCAAACTAAACATGCCCAGTTCCCTCAGCCTCTCCTCATGTGACTTGTTCTCCAGGCCCCTCACCAGCTTGGTGGCTCTCCTCTGGACACGCTCCAGCAGTACAGGCAGAGGCACAGGCTGATGGGCAAGGGCCAGACTCTCCCCAGCGTCTCGGGGGGCACAGCCTGCTAGGACAAGCTCTTAGAAAAGTGCAAGAGACTCCGATTCTAGACTAGACTTTCCCCCCAGACTAGATTTTCCCCCCATTTTGACCCCAAGAATCCCAAACTGGACCAACGCACATTAGTACTGCCCGTAAGTGATACACAGTGTTTCTCTCCCCCATGTGTTGGACACAGGGATTCCACCTCAGGGTAAGTCTGTGATTAGGAGTAAGGTGTGTGGTAATGAGTAGGACAGACTGAGGACCAGCTGAACCTCAGTGTCAATGTCAGCCTTTGCCAGTGTGCCCAAAGTAAAAATCTTCAATCTGTCTATAATGTTTTATATGCAGTTGGAAAGCATAAGGAATATGGTCATTTGCAATAATAATAATAAAGCCTCTCTTTATCCATTACGAAAATTTGGATTAATGAAACCTGAATGTTAATAGGTTGAGTGATACTCCAAATCTGTAATGACTACAGCAATTGAATGAGACTTAATTGTCCACTTTAATTGTATTACCTCTCAGGCAGTAAGCCTGCAGATACTAGGAAAAGCAAATGGAACTATGAAAATCATAAACATTTTACTCAGTATTTTTTTCTACATCTAGTTTGCTTCAAAATTCAAGATCTAACACTTCATGTACCTATATAAAACACAGCTTTATTTGTTACTTTTTAAGACTGCAGCACAATTTATTTAGCTGTGATCTTTCAGCACTTCTTAGTTATTATGTGTTTGTGCTGTCCCCAGACAGGGCACGATGCTGCAATATACCATTTTGGTATTTAGGAGAATAGATTTTTTCCCTTTCAGTTGGCACTGATAATAAACCATTACATAGTGTATGGTGGTAGTAGAAGTATCACCTTTTAGATTTGTCACAAACTGTAAATTTTGACTTTATGATTACTAAAAAACTCCTGGGTTGCAGAATGTTGTTAGAACTCAACTTTTGCATTCACCACTCCATCTGCTAGGCTCCTCTCTCTTCTGTCTTCAGTTATTTCAGCAAGTAATATGGGGTCTTTTTGTGTTTCTCGGACTTTTCTTTTTTCTCAATAATTTTTTAATTGCTTTCACCTAATATTTCCTAAAATGATAAGCAGAATCCTGATAAACTGGGAGATTTTAGGGGTGACTTAAGGCAGGAAACACGTTCTTCAGAGGTCTGAGATTTGCAGAATATGTGATTTTGGCTATCTTATTGCCTGCGGAATGTGGTTAATAGGCTATGTATAACAAAAAAGGTTGTGTCGGAGGAAAAGCCCATCAGTTACTCTCTCAGATAAGAACAACAGCCAAAAGAAATGACAGAAAACCCTGGTGATTCTGAAGTAACTGGAAGAGTTTGAATATGAGACAAAAGAATATCTTGTATGTAAGACCAGGCTTAATGAATCAAGATATTTCATATGAGCAGGTTGTTTGAAGGAGATTAGACAAGCTATATATCGCAAAAGGATCTGGAAATGTAGAACAACTTATAATCAGAACCCTGGAAGAAATTGTGTAGATGCCAACTATATTTTGCTGTGGGAGCTTCATTCTCTAAAACTAAAAATGTTAAAATGACTAAAATGTCATAAATTACATTGTAAACTATTATAATGACATGGACAGAAAAAAAATTTAATGACTACAGAAATTTGATGCACTGGTACTGAAGGAATTAAAAGAAGGAATTCAGTATGTTTTGTACATGAATTCAGATATGAAGGAAACTGAAGAAGTCAATTATTTAAACATATGTGGGAAAAAAAGAGGAACTTATTAGTAGAACATGGGGAAAGGGTACAGAAGAGTGAATGGAATTGGAGATTTAGGATTAAGTTTAGAAGGCTGATAATGAGCAGCTGTGGACATGAATCTACTCTAGTCAAAAGTGTAACAATCTGCTTATTAATTGCTAAATACAAGTTTTAAGCATTAGAATTCCTATAATTTCTTATTTAAACTGCTGTAGGTTTTTTCCTACCTGTTAGAAAAATGCCAGAAAATAGATTAAAAAATAGATAAAAATCAAGCACCATAATATATGCCCTTGTTTTATATCTTTTGCAATGAAAAAGCACTCCAGTATTGTGACTTCAGCTTTGACAAATATTTTTACTGCGATAAAACTAACACGAAAATTCAACTAGATGTTATGGGAACTTCATCTTCAGTTTCATCCCACCATATCAAATATCTTTGCAAAGTCAATGAAGGAGAAAATAATTTCTCTATAGAAAGATTTTTAAAATCCTTGTGAATGGAAGATGTTATGCACTCCTGTGATATATTAAAACACTTCTTTAAATGACCAGTTTTTAATCGTTTTGTCCTTCAATTTTCTTTTCAGGCATAAAGATATGTGAATCTGGACTAGAGTTATTTGATAGTCATGACCTCACCATGTGTTCAGAGTAAATCATGGGAACGCTGCTTGGAATGTAAATGTTGTCCAGCTGGCCAGGCATCTCACCCAGCCTTACTTTATGATTTAATTCTTTGCTAAGCTTTGCTTTCATGTTCATTTCTTTCACTACATTTTGTGCAAACTGACAACCTCCTGATGCTATTTCTCTCCTGGACAGGAAACCAAAATTCTCATTTATTAATATTGTTAGTGCTGTTGTTATTAACAACACTGTAATTGTTATTTAATGATACGAGTAATTAATTCACACATAATCAAAGTGTGCAGGACAATGTGCAAATATTTGGGCACAATAACTTTTTACATGTCAGGAAAGCTTGTAAAATTCCCAGCTGCCTGGAACCTCAGAGTTTTGGAGGCATTCTTTAGGTGAGGATAAAAATCCAAACTGTCACTATAACAATATTTTTTCCCTCCTTCTAGACCTGCAAAGAATCTTTGTCTGGCTGCTTGCACCATATAGAACAGTTCAGCAAAAGCTCATTGTTTCCCCATACAGTGCATGTGGAGGCTTATTTATCCTTTTCTTAGGCTGTATACATTTTTACAGTGGGATTGTGAGCTCTATTCCTCCCCCATGTCACTGTTATGATGCCGATTGCCATTACCTACTACAAAAGAGAAAAACAATTTTCCCTCTACTGCCAGACCTGGGAGTGAGGGGCTTTCTTATGTTTCATGTCAGCCACCCAGGGATCCCACTGCAAAATCGGGTGTATAAAATATGTTGGTACTGTTGTACTTTCATGATACAGATTTTCAGTCAGTAAGGGATTTGTTCAGCTGACAATAAACCAGAACTGGTATCAGGATTAGGAGAAGGTATTACTTGAAGGAAGTAAGGAGTAAAAATTATGCATCTATATACCAATCCCATGTAGATCCTTTTCTTCATGTCCCCAGTGTCATGAGGAGCACAGAAAAGGTTTGAATAGGGACACTGCAAGGAGATAAAATTTTAGATTGTTTAAACTTGTTCTCTTTGAGTACATTCCTACGTATAAAAAAAACGCAGAGAGTGAACTCAAGAGCTGGACCCCTCATCTTCCAGCTTCTTAGCTTAATTCCCAGGTATTTTGTAATATTTACTCTAACTCCATGAAAAGAAGAACTGGTATTGTAGAAGAACTGGGTATTTTGACTGTTTCCAGCTAAGACTGAAAGACAAGTATGCTCTGCATTTTCAGTTCTTACCCATGAAAAACATGCAGGGCGGCGGATGCATTGCATGGAAATTTCAGCAACATCCTCCTGTGTGGCTCCATTATCACAAACAAAATTGTGAATTCACTTTCCATCTGCCCAGACGGCTCTATTACCTAAGCTAAAACAGGTGTAGATCTTTGCATTTCTGATCTCCTATTCTGTAGATTGAGAAAATGTTAAGGCACAAGGGAATATGATTTTGGTTTTTGGTAGAATTTAACAAGCACTTTTTATTAAGAACTAATACAAGTGACACTGGCATTTTCAGAAAATAACACCTTCCAGCATTTTAAAGGAGAAGACTCCGTTAGTCAAACATATAAACAACATAAAGAAGTTCTGGTGATCCATTGGACACAGGATTTTTGGAATTAACATTTAGGGTAAGTTTTTTGCCATGCATTCACTAGCCTGGACTGTACAAAATGTAAAAGAACATCCTCCCCTTAGAAATCTCTGATAGTTTTAAAATTCTAAAAAAACCTAGAAAGTTGTTAAAGAAACTTTTGAAAACAGTCTCTACTAAATGGGAGGAGCCATGCAGTGAGCACATGGCATATCATACCACAAAGCAAAAATGGAAGAATGTGTTCATAATGTGTCACCTGCACGTATGGCCCAATGTTACCAGGCAAAAAGGGGTATGAATTTCTGAAAAATTCATATCAAGGTTCAATAATGGTACTAATTGATTTTTGTCCAGCTTCAGGTCATATGAAGTTGGTAGTTAATCTTTGCTTTGCTTGCTAAATTCATTTAATTGGCCTCATTCACCCCTGTGTTGATGTTCTGTAGAATGAGAGCTGTGACTAGCCCTACATTTCTGCCATCATATTGAGATGGTTTCCACAGAAGGCACTTTACAAGGGTTATGACAACCTTTTCTTCTGTTTCAATCCTGGCTTGTATTAGAAAGAGTGTGCCCAGCAGAAGTAGGGAGATGATTGTCCCCCTGTACTCAGCACTGGTGAGGCCCCACCTCAAGAATTGTGTCCAGTTTTGGGCACTTCAATACAAGAGAGATATTGAGGTGCTGGCGTGAGTGCAGAGGAGGGCAACAAAACTAGTGAAGGGCCTGGAGAACAAATCATACGAAGAGCAATTGACTCACTCTCTACAACTACTTGAAAGGACATTGTAGAGAGGTTGATGCTGGTCTCTTCTCCCAGGTAATTAGTGATATAACAGGAGGGAATGGATTCAAGCTGCAACAGAGTAGGTTTAGACTGGACATTAGGAAAAAATTCTTCACAGAAAGAGTGGTCAGACACTGGAATAGGATGCCCAGGGAGGTGGCTAAGCCACCATCCTTGGATGAGTTTAGGAGTCGTTTAGATGTGGTGTTGGAGGATATGGTGTAGGGGAGAACGTTGTAGAGTAGGGTAGGTGCTTGGACTCCATGATCCCAAGGGTCTTTTCCAACCTAGATGATTCTATGATTCTATGATACATTTCTTTCCCTGCGCTGGTCATTTTTGTATCATGAGTTAAATTGTCGATCTAGATAAACTGAATATCTCCATCCATGCAGCTCAGCTACATCAACTTGCATCCTCTACAGAGCTGTGCCCAGGCCAGCATTTACTGACCTGGTGCAGAACCTCTTTCTTGTGTTATGAGACTGTTATCTTGTTTTTCTTTGCTTCTGGAGTTCTCTTGTTCAGTATTGAATGCTGCTGATCCATTATAGCTTGTTCTTGTCCTAGCATGTCTGTGATGGTAAATATGATGCATGATTACTCTGCTTTGTTTTTTCCAGGCACTGATCTCATTATGAAGGCGACAAGCTACTGCTTCATGATGACATTATTAAATGAGAACATAATGGCAAGAGTAGTTACTCATGTCACACTGTAAAGAAAGAACTAGAAGAAAAGTTATACTTAGCAGTGACTATGAATGATTAAATATTTACCATATCGTGAGCAAGAACACAGTATTTCTAGTGCTGGAACTTATGGCTTAAAGAAAAAAAAATTAGTACAGCAAAAATATTATCCTGCTAAAGCTCTTGTATTGCCCTACTCGTTAAATAAATGTAACACTTTAAATTATCTCATAATGGATAGTAAAAATAAAATAATGTTGCTTTAATCACTTGAATAATTACAATACCAGGGAAAAAAAATTCTCTTTTCAAGCACTATGTTTATTCTATGATACATTAAATTGTCATTGGAGCCAGCACTTCCTCAGTTCTAATCTGGTCAGAAATGTGTAGATTTGAAAAGGATCATCCTTATCATTGAGAAGAAAAATGCTGAGAATTCAAATAATAGTGAATTGATGTAACTTGAGCCAAAAAGTAAGAACAATGAGCACATAAAAAATCATTAAAGTATGCTTAATTTTAAATGGACAAATAAAATAAATCTAAAGTATGAAATCCATGAAAAATGAAATACACATGCATTGTGCCTTTGTTATTATTTTTTTTTAACTTTGAAAAACAAATGAGTTTGACTGTTAAAAGGAATTAAAGCATATTTAAACTGGTCATCCACCAAGGCAAACCAAGGCACACTTCTTAACTATACCCTTTGAGCCCACTTATATCTATACCAGGAACAAAAGAAACTGCATTGCTACACAGAAATTTGAAAACATAAACCATGAACTGTTCTTGTTGAACGGCTTTTAGCCCTCCCAAACAAAGACAACTTGTCTTCATATATCCAATCCAAATGACCTTTCCACCTTCGAGATTTGTAGTTTTGAACCAGGATTTGCAGCCAAGAAAGCAAATGTGCTAATCGGAGTGGTTTTACGCTGCCCCAGGCAGAGGCTCACACATGCTGCAAGAATGCATGATCTGTGTCAATAAATACTCAGGGCAGTTTCAACACCTACACCATCCTTTTGTTAGGATGGTGTGTTCATGGCATCCCCTGTAAGACCGAATGCCAGCAGGAGCTCGAGAAAAAAAAAAATCAGAAATGCTTTCCAGCTCTATGCCGCCTGACCCGTACGCTGCAGTGAGGAGCTTCACAGCATGAAGAACAGAGGTGGTAAGTACAGAGCAGCTCTCTTGCAAAGCAGTAAAGAGCATCTCTCTCTCGCTGTAGCAATGATGCCCGTTCCTGCCGTCAGAGCCCAGCAGACACCACGCAACCTTTGCTGGATGGCACGGAGGAGGACGCAGCAGAGAAGGCAGAGCTGGAATCAGCAGCAAAGGAAAGCTGGAAGGAAGCTCTGCAGCCCAGCCAGGCTCTTAGCTTTGCACAAGGCAGGGCCAACTAACCTGTCTTTTCCCTCCACCCCTTTGATGGCTGGCTGGAATACTTCTCAAAAACTTCAAACCTCAAATAACAACAATCCAACAATACTCATAAGAACCTTGCTGTGATAAACTATTCTCACTATTCAACTCGATTGTTGATTTAAATCTCCCTTGTCCTCATTCAAAACTGTTACTTCTTGCCCTGCTGGCAACAGATATTTGGGATGGTTTGTTTCCTTTCTCTTTAAGGTCACTTTTACGTATTTGAGGACTCTTATTGTATAGATATACAGTATTATATGCCCTTTTTTAATTAAAATTTAATTTAAAATTAAATAATGGTGGTTTATAAAGGAGGCTCAGGGGAGACCTTATTGCTCTCTACAACTGCCTGAAAGGAGGTCTTCTGCTTTGAGGTGAAACACAACCAAGTTTCTTTTCAGTAATGTTACTTTTCAGTTAATCCTCTTCTATCCAACTGAATTCTCTGAAATTAACAACATATTTTTCAGACAGCCTTGGCCTCTGGCAGTGATAAGGTCTGTTGTTTATAGAGAATGTCAAGGAATGGTATACAGACACTCCTGCTTATACTTACTGCTGTAACAACCAAGGTCAGCTCACTTTGTTATGTAGGAAGGTTGGAAGCAGAAATGTGTAGAGGAGTCTCATTCGTGGGGAGGAGCGGACAGGACAGGTGACCCAAAACTGACCAATGGGGTATTCCATCACATGGCATCATGCTCAGTATAAAAGCTGAGGGATCAAGGAGATCAGTTTCTTTCTTCAAGGAGGACGCTGTCTGTCTGCCTTTGATCCAAATCCATGCGTTCCTGAATCCAGATCTGGAATCCAGTTCACATCCATCACTGAGTTCAGTATGGGGCTTTCCCAGTGCCTGCCAGTGATGTGGTCATCATCCTGGGAGCTCGATATGATTTTGTATATATTGTATGTATTTCATTATTTTCTTTTTATTATTTTATGAATATATTTAATAATATATATTTAGTTTCTTTTAAACCCGCAAGTGTCTTTCTCTCTCTTCCTCCTCTCCCTGAAGGGAGATAATCTCCCTTCTCTGAAGGGAGAGAGGTCAGAGAGAGGTCTGTCATTCATTTCAGTGGCCTTTCCAGCCCAAACCATGACAGTAGGTTGTAGCGAGGTGGGGGTTCGTTTCTTTTCCCAGTGACAAGAGATAAGACAAGAGGAAATGGCCTCAAGTTGCACCAGAGGAGGTTTAGATTGCATAATAGGAAAAACTTCTTCACTGAAAGGGTTGTCAAGCATTGGAACTAGCTTCCCAGGGAAGTGGTTGAGTCACCATCCCTGGAGGTATTTAAAAGACATGTAGATGTGGTGATGAGGGACATGATTTATTCGTGGATTTGGCAGTGGTAGGTTAACAGTTGGACTCAATGATCTTAAAGGTCAACCTTCCAATCCAAATGATTCTATGATTCTATGACTTGTCTATGGGTTACATATCAAAGAGCTATAAACATTCACCATGTTCTCCTCTAGTCCTTATCCAAGCAGTCTACACTTGAACTGTATGCCCAAAATTAAGCACAGGAATCCATCTAAACAAAGCCAGAAAATCACTTCTTGTGACAGTGCTGTTTCAGATTCAAGTATAAAGTTTGACTTCTTTTGCAACAGCACAGCTGGAGATTTCTCTCCAATTTGGAGATTTCTCTCCAACTGGAGATTTCTCTCCAATTTAGAATTCACTATTACATCCCCACCCAATACTGCAGAACTTCTACCTTGATTAATAACTTCACATTCTGTATTCCTGCTGTTGCTAATTCTTCTCGTAACATAGAACTTTGTTTTGAATTGCATCTTGGTTTTCAAAACTATTTCTTCAATTTGCCAGTCATTTGCAGCACCCTACAGCATACTTTCCATCCCTCTAAACTGGATGATGTTTAAAAATTTAATAAGGGGGCTCTCTGTTCCTTCATCCAAGTCATTAATGAAAATATTGAATAGTATTGGGTTCGTAACAGAACCATGAGGAATGTCATTTGATATGTTTTCCATTTTGTGAGCACACTATTATTTATCCAGTACTGTTATCTGACCCATCTGCACTGACCTTTTGTTAGTTTCCTCTAGGCAACACCTTCATATCTTGCTTAAGTAAGTGACGTTATGTGACAAGATCTCTGACATCTTCTGCTTCTGCTTTAAGCAGACTGAAAAATTTATTTCTAACTATAAAGGCAGCCTTCTTCAAACAAGTATTTTTTTGCTTTACTGAGGAAAATACAGAAGCTGCATGAGCTGTGGCTTGATATAAAAACTAAACTACAAGACTTCTGTACATCTTGGGCTGTGACACAGACTTAAGATATTGGTGTTACTGAAGGGTTACAGAGACCCAAAGACATGTCACATAGGTGTTCAACATCAGAGGTCAAGCCATCTGACTCAGTATGTAGAAGGAGATGTCAAGCACACCACAGGTCTTGTGCACCCTGAAGTGTTCATCAGACATGAACAACTTGCTTTTTTTTAATATGTTGCACACTGGAGAAATCTGTTCCTCTACACAGAGACTGCCATTAGGTCAGGCAGACTTAGTTAAGACCTAGTTATTCCTCTCATCCAAAATCTTTCTATTATTGTGATTAAATAATGAAAAATCAGTCCAACATGGACAAGCAAGTACATTTTTTTTAAAAAAAAAGTGCCTATATATTCACATGCAGATCAATTCAAATGGTGTTGCTCTAGACGACTTTGCTTTGTTGGGTTTTAATTTTTGCACTGGTGTTTGCAATAATGAGGTAGTGTTACTTTTTTTCTTCTCCAATGCTAAGTGTTTTTAAAAAGAGAGGTTTTAAAAAGCAAAGAGAAAAAGGGAAACAGTAAAGAAAAAATGAAACCACTAAAGAAAAAAATAAAGAAAATTAAATAATGGAGATCAGTTTCTTTCTTCAAGGAGGACGCTGTCTGTCTGCCTTTGATCCAAATCCATGCGTTCCTGAATCCAGATCTGGAATCCAGTTCACATCCATCACTGAGTTCAGTATGGGGCTTTCCCAGTGCCTGCCAGTGATGTGGTCATCATCCTGGGAGCTCGATATGATTTTGTATATATTGTATGTATTTCATTATTTTCTTTTTATTATTTTATGAATATATTTAATAATATATATTTAGTTTCTTTTAAACCCGCAAGTGTCTTTCTCTCTCTTCCTCCTCTCCCTGAAGGGAGATAATCTCCCTTCTCTGAAGGGAGAGAGGTCAGAGAGAGGTCTGTCATTCATTTCAGTGGCCTTTCCAGCCCAAACCATGACAGTAGGTTGTAGCGAGGTGGGGGTTCGTTTCTTTTCCCAGTGACAAGAGATAAGACAAGAGGAAATGGCCTCAAGTTGCACCAGAGGAGGTTTAGATTGCATAATAGGAAAAACTTCTTCACTGAAAGGGTTGTCAAGCATTGGAACTAGCTTCCCAGGGAAGTGGTTGAGTCACCATCCCTGGAGGTATTTAAAAGACATGTAGATGTGGTGATGAGGGACATGATTTATTCGTGGATTTGGCAGTGGTAGGTTAACAGTTGGACTCAATGATCTTAAAGGTCAACCTTCCAATCCAAATGATTCTATGATTCTATGACTTGTCTATGGGTTACATATCAAAGAGCTATAAACATTCACCATGTTCTCCTCTAGTCCTTATCCAAGCAGTCTACACTTGAACTGTATGCCCAAAATTAAGCACAGGAATCCATCTAAACAAAGCCAGAAAATCACTTCTTGTGACAGTGCTGTTTCAGATTCAAGTATAAAGTTTGACTTCTTTTGCAACAGCACAGCTGGAGATTTCTCTCCAATTTGGAGATTTCTCTCCAACTGGAGATTTCTCTCCAATTTAGAATTCACTATTACATCCCCACCCAATACTGCAGAACTTCTACCTTGATTAATAACTTCACATTCTGTATTCCTGCTGTTGCTAATTCTTCTCGTAACATAGAACTTTGTTTTGAATTGCATCTTGGTTTTCAAAACTATTTCTTCAATTTGCCAGTCATTTGCAGCACCCTACAGCATACTTTCCATCCCTCTAAACTGGATGATGTTTAAAAATTTAATAAGGGGGCTCTCTGTTCCTTCATCCAAGTCATTAATGAAAATATTGAATAGTATTGGGTTCGTAACAGAACCATGAGGAATGTCATTTGATATGTTTTCCATTTTGTGAGCACACTATTATTTATCCAGTACTGTTATCTGACCCATCTGCACTGACCTTTTGTTAGTTTCCTCTAGGCAACACCTTCATATCTTGCTTAAGTAAGTGACGTTATGTGACAAGATCTCTGACATCTTCTGCTTCTGCTTTAAGCAGACTGAAAAATTTATTTCTAACTATAAAGGCAGCCTTCTTCAAACAAGTATTTTTTTGCTTTACTGAGGAAAATACAGAAGCTGCATGAGCTGTGGCTTGATATAAAAACTAAACTACAAGACTTCTGTACATCTTGGGCTGTGACACAGACTTAAGATATTGGTGTTACTGAAGGGTTACAGAGACCCAAAGACATGTCACATAGGTGTTCAACATCAGAGGTCAAGCCATCTGACTCAGTATGTAGAAGGAGATGTCAAGCACACCACAGGTCTTGTGCACCCTGAAGTGTTCATCAGACATGAACAACTTGCTTTTTTTTAATATGTTGCACACTGGAGAAATCTGTTCCTCTACACAGAGACTGCCATTAGGTCAGGCAGACTTAGTTAAGACCTAGTTATTCCTCTCATCCAAAATCTTTCTATTATTGTGATTAAATAATGAAAAATCAGTCCAACATGGACAAGCAAGTACATTTTTTTAAAAAAAAAAGTGCCTATATATTCACATGCAGATCAATTCAAATGGTGTTGCTCTAGACGACTTTGCTTTGTTGGGTTTTAATTTTTGCACTGGTGTTTTCAATAATGAGGTAGTGTTACTTTTTTTCTTCTCCAATGCTAAGTGTTTTTAAAAAGAGAGGTTTTAAAAAGCAAAGAGAAAAAGGGAAACAGTAAAGAAAAAATGAAACCACTAAAGAAAAAAATAAAGAAAATTAAATAATGGACACCTTAAGAGCTTGTTGTAACTCTGTGTAGGGAAGCCTTAACAATAGCCTTCTTTTTTCTGATGTTGTTTGTGCCATATTTAGATCAGATGGACTATTGTACAAATGAATTCTGTTAGAGTTCCAAGTTACAAAACAAACGGCAGAAATCCAGGCCATCCATCATGCAGTGCACATGTATGACCACCCAAATAAAAGTATAAGTGACAGTTGTTGTAGGATGTCAAAACAATGATCTGAACCTTTCCTGCAATAAAAATACCACTAGACAGACATGCCTAGTTCTGATGGTAAAGTTGAAAGGCAGTAGTAGTGGATACTTCAGTTTGCTCAATAGAGCTTTAGAAATGTGATTGTCCAGCAGCGCACAGAATTCACTTGTTGTGAACAAAGCAATAGAAAATAAGAAGGTTTATCCCTAAAGACTGCAAAACATTTCTTTCAATGCTCTGAATTCCTCCCAGTTAAAGTGGGAATGGAGCCAGACACAGGACTGGCACATTATCTGCCAGAGTTCTTCAACAGGTGAACAGGATTGGGAAAGAGGAAAATTGTGAACAAATTAACAAAGTAGAGATTAGCATGGGATTTTCTCCTAGACATAGTTTTGCACTCATTACTGTAATGACCAGTGCTGACACAATGACTGTGTCTTGGAGTAGAAAGCACGTTCAATAAATTGTTCAGTTTTGAAAGACCAGGACACTTTCAGAGTATTTGTTCTGAGCAGACACTCAGGAGGATACAAAGCATCAGATACAGAATCTTATTTTTCAGTTACCACTTTAGATAACTTGCATCCAATAAATTTGAGAGATGACCAAGAAGCTCTCTGGCTCCTTCATGCTGATTTTCATCAAGTTGTGGAACACCAAGGGTCTGGAGCACTGAGAGGCAGCAAATGCTGCAGCATTGTTAACAGGGGATTAGAGGCATAATCTCAACCATCAGTCCTAAACACAATAATGTCACAACTGTTAAAATACAATTAATAAACTAGTTTAAAGGGGGTGATGTACAATTTTTTTTTTAATGAATTTGTTACTTCCTTTTAATTAGGGTTAACAAAAGGAACAATTTGAAAACTGCTTTCTGTGAAGTTTTTAAACTGAGTTTGATAAACATTTTCACTGAGAATCCAGAATCTACCTAGAATAGTTTAAAAGCAAAGAAACTGCTGTGTTTCAACTTGCCACTGTAAGAGGGGTCTTTATCAGGGTCTTTTAGGGACTGGTCCTTGACTTCATGTGTTCTACATTGTATTGCTGATCTGGAAGAAAATCTAAAATTGCTGCTGAGAAAGTTCACAAAAGACACAAGTAATAAAAATGGTAAGGAATGGTGAGGATATGTTACAGAAAGAAACCAATCACAATCATGACTTGATAAATCAGTCTGCAAGCAATTAATTTGGGCTTCAATAAAATCAACTGTAAAATTATCAATTTAGGAAGGAAGAATACAGAACATGATTACAGCATGGGAAGCTCTATCCACATTAAAAATGGTTTTGAAGAAGGCATACTGAGACTATATTGGATAATCGGCTGAACATAGGCTCCAGCACAATTATTTGGGCAAAGGGCTAATGAAATCTTGGTTGTGTATATACAGGTTTATCAAAAAGAAAGTTACAAGCAGTGATTCAATCGCCTTTTAAAATATCTACATGTGGACCAGGAATCTGGTAACAAAGGAGGCACCTCTGTCCTATGGAGAGATCTGTAAGAAGATACAAATGCTTGAAATGAAACTTAAAGAAGCCTAGTCAATAAGTAGAACACACATTACTAACAGCAAAGGCCATTAATCATTAGTACAATTTAACAAGAGTTGTGGTAGACAGCTTCTCCATCACTGGAAATTCAAAAATCACGGGCTACTCTCCTAGTTTCTGCTGCAAGCAAAAGTTAATCAGAAAAATTAAATTCTTGGTTTCATGGGGGCATTCAGATTATAGTGGTCTTGTCTATCTTTGCCATGTACAAATATGTAACACAACTTCATAACTGCAAAACAATTTATCATTATACTCTAGACCTTCACATTAATACCAGACTTTGAGACCTCTGTACTTGGCTGTACAAAAAAGTAACCATTTTGTATTCATCTCATACAGCTGAACAGCAGAAAAAAAAGATTTTACTTTGATTTTATCTTGGTTTGATGTTCTCTTGATGTAATTTAAACATGACTGTGACTAAGGTATCTCTAGTCTTAATAGGAAAATATATCTTCCTATTGAAATACCAGAGAGTTCACTTATGGCTTTTGCTCTCAAATTTATACATAAATGTACAGGCACGACACAAAATATTCATGATGAGCTTTTGGAAACATACATACTGATATTTTAGTCAGGGCTGTGAACAAGAGCATGTTCTTTTAAGGTTTTTTCCATACAGGAGGAGAAGCTGGTAAAAGTTTCAGTGTATTATCTTTCTTTTGTGAGCATCTGGGATTTTTCTTTTTAATAATATTAATTCTGTATTAAACTGGTGTGTCTATTCAGAATATGATCCTGTTACCAGCTAGCTAGTTATCTATGATAGTAATCTATAGTAAGTGATACTAGAGCTGTCTTTCATCTCAGACAATAATAAGGGTTGGGATAAATGACTAAGAATTGCACTGTCAGCAGTACCACCCATTCATAAGCATATTTTTAGCAACTTTGAAAAAAAATCTCCTATTATTTCATAAAGTTTTCTTGTAGGGTAGGCTGCTTCCTAACTTGTGCTGCTATGGCTATTATTGCTGTTATGGCTAACAGATATTTTCATCCTAAGTAAAATGAGTTACTAATGTGATGCTGTGAGAAGAAGAGAACCCACGTGATAAACCTTTTGGAAAAGGAATGAGTGAAGCAGTTGTTATGAGCTTACTTTCATGGTCCATAATGCCAGCAATCTCAGTGGAAAACTCCTTTAAGGGATCAACAACTTGCATCATTCGGTAATTGCCTTATGCTCATTCTAGATCAAGCCTCAAAGAAAGACAAAGAGGTAGTAAAAGTTGATTGCCTTGTCCCTGAATGCATTAGGAATACAGAATTCTGTCATCCAGAATACATATCACGCAAATATCACCCAGAGTGTACTACTTGGTTTCATCAAGTTACCTTTGTTATCATTAGAAACATGCAGTTTATTCTAGACTGTAGAGGATATTTTAGAATGTAGCAGCAAATTAATGCTGGGAGATGTTTTTTAGTAAATTGAAAATTTATAGGACCTTTTAATTACGACAGAAAAAGACAGCTACCATACTAACAGATAAATACCCGTGCAGTCTGCCAGGAGCTGCCTGAATATATGTAAATATATGATAATTAGCCACTGTTCATGGTACAACATTTTCAAGAAGTAGTAAGGCATTTTTTCATCTGATTAAGCAGTGAATATGCAATAGTAAAAGGTCAATTCAATGTGAGTCTGTCACATGATATTCTAATAGCATCATGCCAATTTAAGTGGGTAGGCATCATTTAAAGTAGAAACTCATTTTCTCGATCATCATTTTCTGTAATGTCTCACAACACAAGAGACACATTCAAGGAGCAGAAAGAATTGTAAGACATTACTTTAAGGCAGTTTTTATTTCAGACATAGTGAAATACTGAGAAAAGTCTGGTCAGACACTTTCAACCTCTGTGCTGACAGCCTGAGTGACTTTGGAACAGCACAGGGTGAAGTGTATGTAACCAAGGGCTATCTGACATACCTGCCTTTGAATTTGTATTTTGCAACTAAATATTATTACTTTCATTTTGTAGGTGAGGAAGCTCAGGCGAGTAAATGACATGGCTACATAAACATAACACCTTAACCAAGCTAAAAAAACCATGAAAAATCTTGACTTTCAAATATCTGCCTTAAGACTGCATTTCTCTGATCTCTCGGTATCACCTCTCCTTTATCTGCAACTTGCATAGAAAGTGCTATACTTCTCCCTTTCTGAAAGGGACAGCCTATATAGTGAAGCTGTTATATAGTATATAGCTGTCGTTTGAAAACAAGGGTCAGATGAACAGGAGTCATGCTTATATTAACCTCTTTACCTTACTTTACAAGACTGGTACTGATCCCAGTGACCAGGATTTACATCTTCCTCTTTCAGTTAGTGTTATACCCAGCTCCACTTCTTGCTCTACTAATGTACCCCTATTGCTATGTGTTCAGCTCTTTTGGAGACTGTTCTTGGCATTAAAATTCTAGCCAGATAGTTCCTACAGTGAGCTATAGTTGTCTGATATTGGAAAGTCATCGTTCATATCAGCAGTTCTCACAGGGATGGGCTGAGACATGTAACTTCTGTCTTCTGGAATCAGGGTGTTAATAAAAATAAAGCACATTTTACACATCACGCTCAAGCTGGGTATAAGAGAGTTATACTGAAGTGCTATGCAGTTGGCTACACCGTTAAGCTGAGCTCTGTGTATGTGTGCAATGCAGTGGTGCAATTTTAATGAGAAACTCCCTGAAAGTTATTACTACACAGCGAAGTATTGCCATGCAGCTTTATTGCCAGATCAGAGAATTCATCTTCTCTCTCTTGGCCTGAGCAAAGCACACAGGAGAAGAAGCCAAAAAAACACTTATCATTCCAGCAACGTCTTTGAAATGGCTTTCTTATCTTGCAAGTTTGCTGCTTTAAGTCTTTTAATCTATTTCTACACCTGTCTAATTTAAGGGGTCCACAGGCATGGATTTGTCCCACCTGCATAGGACTTTTTTCCCCCCGTCTCTCCCCCCAGCACAGCACACGGTGGCCGGTTGCCAGCTCTGTTAGCTGACTTGGTCACTGCGGTGTGCGATTTGCATTGGCAATTCTGCAGCAAAAAGAAAACTTCAGAGCAGAACAGCAGCACTCAGATCACTGCTGGGGCAGCCACGGCGGTTGCTCCAATGATTTAGAGTTAGCCCCTCAGGTTTTGTTTCTTAAGATGCTGTCACACAATGGAAATCAGCTTCTTTGTCTGCAGTGGCAACTGGCGGGGGCCGAGGGGGAGGCAGGCAGGAGATGCAGCTGATGAAGAGCCCAGAATGAAGAAAGAGAAATATGGCAAAATTGATAGGGAAGAAAGGATGCAGATGCTGCCGTTTTGATTAATGAAATAAAAGCTGTCAGAGATGCTCTAGTTAAAGATTGCTGAACAATCTCCAACAAATCACATACTCAGCAACCTAGTAGTGTGGGTGCGACAGGCACAGCTTCTCTTATGTTGGTCTGCAGAAAGGAACTGCGGGCTAAAAGGGCAATAAATAGCCAACATTGCTCTGCTCAGGTACCTGGTCACTGACATCACCATTTGCTTCATTTCCTCATGTTGGGATAGGGATTGGGGGACTCTCAGTGTCAATGTCTTCAGCTGTGCTGGTGCTGTGTCCTCCTAAGGACTATGCATAGATACTCTGAATTCCTGTCCTCCCAACTCATTGCGTGTTCTGGAGCAAGAAATGCTCAGTCTTCCCCACATCATTATCATTACCATGGTTTATTGGAACGTATGAGTCATTCACAGAGGTACTGTGGCAAATCATTATTAATATTTGAACAGAATTCTGTTAATACCCAATTTTATCTAAATATTAAACACATTTATTTGGCCTTTAACAGATATAAGAGGGACAAACAACAAAAGGAATTCTCTGTCACAAGCATTTCCTTTATGAGCTAAATTTCCCTTTTCATAAGCACTTCAGCTATGGCCAGATTATCAACTACCATAATTAAATACATGGTGATTTATAGCAGGAAAGAATCTAACCTAGATCCTTTTCCTTTGATGATAATTTGATAAGAAAAAATGGATCTCTTGTGCAACATTTAGTTTGCTCCATGTTCACTAAAGCCCTTACAATATCTCTGCTTTCCCAACATGTCTGCTAAAGTACCCTCAGCTCTGCCCATGATCCCCATTTACCAGCTGTCAGACTAAGCTATAGATGAGTGTATCGATGAGCTGACATAGATGTCTATAACACTAACTAATAATCCAGACTTTCCACTGTAGACGTGCTGATTTGGATTTTTCGCCTCTGTAGAGCTACCACTTCCAATGAAATTTATGGGAATGTAGTACTTCCAGGCTGTAGGTCCCAAAATCAGATTTGGTTGAAATTGGCCAGTTGGTTGAAAAGTTCACTGGAATTGAGAGATGTGTTGGCAAATAACAGAAAGACAGGTGCTTTCGGGAACTTCAATCCCTTGCGGTATTTCCTGGTATATCATGGGAAATGAATGAGAATTCTCATTTTTCTGAAAGGTAATTTTTATCAACAGTACTGCTAAAGTTTCATTTCTGTAATTTTCAATGAAACAAAGAGTATGACTAAGCCCCTTTCCTACCTTAGACAAAGCAATCTGAATTAGAGGTTTCTTGTACATCCAGTGGTTCTCTGATTAATCCCAGAGCATTACTGTAAAACACGGAAGTGCACTTAAGATGCACAATGGGGAAAAGAATTTTTAACAGAAACATTCTAGTCTTTTTTTATTCATCACATATAAGCAAAGAAGAATCAAACATTTTTTTTCTCTTTATAGGTCACCTTTACATTTGCATCCATAAATTAGAAAAACTCTGTGATAATCCTTAGGGAATTCATGCATGGCTAGAGAAGATTTTCCCCCACAAAAATCAGTCCTTGGAATGATAAATACTTTTGTTAATGAGATATAAGGAAAAAGTAAATTATTTTTTCTCTATCTGTAGAATTAGGTTGGCTGAGCTGCCTGGATTAGATCCATGTGGGAGTTAATACAACACCCAAAAGACAACAAAAAGGAAAAGATGTCCATAAATATGAACTACAGCAGCTTAAACTTCTTCCAAAACAAGACGCTCAGCTCCAAGTGTGATGGTAGATAAACTAAGGGGTTGATCCTGTGATGTACTGAATATTTCAAAGTGCTATCACACTGATGACTCTGGAGGAAATATAGTTGACCTCTATGGCTGGCTATGAAAAACAACATTACTGAGGATTCTCTGCTTGCAAATAAATTACTCTGTCACTCTAATCAGACTGGTGAGAAAACCCTCTTCCAGCACAGAAATAGAGGCTTATTCAGCTGCTCACTGCTGGAGGAAAGGACCCTCACTACTTCTATTGAGCTAATAAATGTACCTTCAGCAACTGACTGAAAGAGGTTTTGAGGCAAACTCTGTTTCAGCAGCTAATAACAGGTCACCTTTAACTTGTATGACATAGACCTGTGTTTCCACATGATGATTCTGCTTTCGCTGCGACAAGGTGTGTACGCACAACTTCACAAGCTTGCTGAAATCCGTTGATCCAACAAGTTTTGCATTGCACCTCCTGTTGTTCTTTTCATCCATCGATGACACTGATGTTTGACTCCTGTTTTATGCAGTTGTCCTGTGTTATTCCAGGAGGAACAGTCACCTGTATCATGTTAGTCTCTCTAGCACACAACAGGTAGCCCCACTTTATATGACAGAAGCAGTGCTTTGGCACTTGGCAACTTTGGCAGCACCAACATTTTGAGATCTTTTAAACAAAACACCCCAAAAAAAGGTTAGGGCCTCAGTGTTGCTAAGTGGTGCCCAACTGGAATCCTGTCTATGCAGAGTGACACAACTGGTGTGTCCAGGAGGGAGCAGCACAGATGTGAGCAGCTCTCTGTTACATGACCAAGGAAAACTTTTGATGAAAATGCCTTTAGCAGCAGACAAAGCATAACTTTCCCTATCTGGAGTACAACTTCACTGCCTTTAGAGTAAAGCCTGGTCACAGGAGTAAGAATAGGTTGTTGGATCATCAGCGTGTGAACACCTGTGTGAAGCTTGAGGCCAGAGCTATCACAACTGTGTCAATGCATCTAAATGTCATTTCAGAGGCGGAGGTCCTCTTAGTGTAGACAAGAGCTCATGTAAAGCTGGTGTAAGGCCAAGAAGAATGGGTTCTTCACCATGTTCCTCTGGTGCCACCCAGTACCAAGGACACTCATGAAGCAGAAGGAAGCCCAGAGCCTTTTGCTGTGTGTGGCAGGAGGCTGGAGCCTCCTGGAGTAAGTTGGAGACAGACAAGTAGAGCCCTGATGCTCCTCCTCCTCTGTTCTGTCAAGCCAAAATTCACTCAGGCAGAGACCCTCACCCTCTAGCCATGATATTCTTCTGGCCCTGAAATTTGCTGCTTGTCTGAAACTTGTACTGTAGCCAAAGGAAGTTTGAGTACATGGAAAAGCTGCAGAATATAAGCCCAAGGCTACACATACATATTTATTATCCATCCAAGATTTATAATTGAAGTGGACATTCTGGCAATGTGATAATGATCTGATTACAATTTTTATCACTGTTTCCCAGAGTATCCAAAAGGCCCAGAAATGTAAAATTTATCTCCTCCCTCCACATTCCACTGCAAAGCCTGCCAAGGCGTGTAAACCCCTGCGTGCCATTTCTGAGGGCTTGTTGTGGGAAGCTTCTTTGTTATCTCTGCCTTATGCCTGGGCCAAGAGAGCTCCTGGCTATTAGCCTAAAACAGACTCAGTGAATGGCAGATTTCTCTAAGCTTTCCAGGTACCCATTTAACGTCTGGTGCAGCCTTGTAGCCTATCAAGACTTGCTGGAGGCTACAGATGGGGGGTTTGTCTGTGAAAAATGAAAGGACAATATTTTAACTGTATGTTGTAGGTTGTCTGTGATGTTCTAGGTGATGAGACCAAGAGTAAATGGGAATTAAATAGGGAAAACATGTGAAAATAGTTTGTATTATTGCAAGAGGACTACAAAAATGCGTTCTACATTGACTGTAGTACTATTTGAAAAGTTGGATTGGTTAATGTGTCATTTCAGCTGACACCAAATTTCCATTTTTGATAAAAAATGTAAACTGGATTTCTCAAAGTGCTATTTTATTTCTTTTAAAGTGTGTCTATTTGAAGTATCTGCAAATAAAAGGATTTTGTTGCACTTCATTTTACTGTTCTTATCGAATAAAATAAGTATATTTATTTTTCCCATCTTCCAAAAAGGCAAATAGGGGCAAAAAAAAGAATTAAAATGAGCTAAAAAAACCCCAAAACCTGAAAAGATCTTGGGCCTCACTCAGGAATCTTATGATTTTGGACCCATTACTTTTAATCACAAGCCCAACATTTCATAATTTTAAAATTATATTTTTCTTGCTTATCTGCTAGAGCAAACCCAAA